>NW_027636129.1:0-132470 GCF_903797595.1 Erithacus rubecula | reverse complement strand
CATCGCATCCCCCAGTGCTCACAAAGCCCTTGGTCAATCCAGTTTTTATACAGTTTTTCATAGCCTGGAGCAGAGGTCTTTCTTTTTGTTGTTGCACAGATTCATGTAGTCTTTCTCTGCATTGGGCTGGACAAAACCATGTCTGGGAAATGATGAATTTGGTGAATGCAGATCTCAGTTTATGGGAAGCTGGCATTCAGATGTAGCTTTCCTGATGGTCTGGTTATTAATCATCAATAATTGATGGGTGCTCATGCTTGGGTGTTTCCGGACAGTTTCTGAAAGGGCTATCTTCGAACAAGTAATTATTTGGCTTTTGACTGGGAATTACACCAGTTGAGAATAATTTCAGAAACCCATAACGGTGGGGACTAATAGGGTAACTCCTCGATTTTGTGTGGGGACAATTTTTCATTGTGGATCAGGGTGACAACCAAGTTGGGTCCTTCTCCTCTGTAGAGGGTGCAACAAGAGATGATATTGTATATCTAATAAAAGGAGACCTATGTGCCCCAGGTGTGCCCTGGAACTCCTGAGATCCTATAATTCGGAAATAGCACATGATCAGTTTCAAGATAGTGAGTCCAGTCTGTGGGTAAGGTTTAAAGCGGAGAATTTGGATATTTTGAAAAAGACTGGAATGGTTGCCAGTTGGTAAAATTAATTGTAAGGTTCCCCTTGCAGTTAACTTTCAGTATTTGAGATACAAGTGTGTATTATGGAATTTCTGCCTGTCAAATAGGAGAAGGAAGCAGCCATTGAGCTATTGGAGAAAGGGGGATTTGAATAATTTAGAGGAGAGCAGAAAGAATCAGGACTGTGTGTGCTCAGTATTTTGGAGGGGTTGTCGTTGGTTGGTCAGGGTGTGGTCAATGGGATTTGTCATTGGGGTGGTCAGTGGGTGTGGTCAGTGGGGTGTTGGCATGGTTTCTAGGATATGGGTGTGGTCAGTGAGTGTGTGTAGTGGTTATAGTCAGTGGGTGTGATCATTGGATGAATGGTCATTTGGTGGTGAGTGGGATGTGGTCTGTGGGTAAGGTCAGCAGGTGATCAGTCAGCGGGTGCTCAGTGCGTCACCTGTTCCTATTTCTGTTCCATCATTCTGCTCTGTGAGGAGGATCCTCAGCCACTTGGAGGATTTGATGAATTTACTACTCCAGAGGCTCGTCTTTCTTGAGCTCTTCAGTTCCGGAATTCAGTGACAAAGGCTCATAAACATCTGTTAAAAATACCCATATGAAAAGCTCCTGGGGAAAACTTAAGTTTTCAAATCTTTGGTGGTTAATTGGATAGATTTTAAAAATGTATTCCAAATGAATATACTCCATTGAAAACAATGCCGAGAGAAGTGATTTCTCCTGATTCTTTTCCTGTTTATAGATGAATATCAGAACTGTCCAACTGATATTTACCCCCAGCACTTTCTAATGCCATCTGAATAGATATGAAAATCAAGACCCTTCATGATGGTCAATCAATCACACTTTGTCCCCATCCCCATCCCCTCCTCACCATTTCCCACATCCAACCCCTCAGACTCCTGTGGATCAGGAACAGTGCAACCAGCAGGAGCAGGGCAGTGATTCTTCCCCTGTGCTCAGCAGTGGCTGGGCAGCACCTCAAGCACTGTGTCCAGTTCTGGGCCCCCAATTTAGGAAGGACATTGAGGTGTGGGAGAGTGTCCAGAGAAGGGCTACAAGGCTGGTGAGGGATCTGGAACACAAGTCCTGTGAGGATTAGCTGAGGGAGTTGGGGATGTTTATCCTGGAGGAGACTCAGAGGGGATCTCATCACTTTCTACAACTCCCTGACAGGAGGGTGCCGTCAGGTGGAGTTGGGCTCTTTCCCCAGGGAACAGTGACAGGACAAGAGGACACAGCCTTAAAGCTGCCCCAAAGAAGGTTTAGGCTGGACATTAATAAATATTCTTCACAAAGAAGGTGATTGGACATTCGAATGGGCTTCCCAGGGAGGTGGATGAGTCACTGTCCCAGGAATAGTTTCAGCATAGACTGGATGTGGCACTGAGTCCCACCGTCTGGGTGACAGGGTGGTTTTAGTTAGTTAGTTGGTTATTTAGTTAGAAATTTAAGATGTATCATTACAAGTTTGTGAAGTGTTACATGATTGGTTTAAAAATGTACATGGCAGCAAAGCTGTGGGAAGCAAAGCAATTTATGATTGGTGATAAAAGACGCTAACAAAGTTCATAAGAAATATGTGATTGGCTAAAAAACTAATGTAAGGCATTGTAACTATGAATGAGATGGCTTCTGATATTATGGCATTCGGTGTAACACTTTAAAGTCTCACCCTTCAATGAGACTGGTGCAATAGAGCAATAAACTGTCTTTTACAATGTCTCTGAGTTGCTCATCTTTTGTTATAATGATCTTCTGACAGGCATATTTTGGGTATCAAGCCTGCCAATTGAAATCAATAGGGATTCAAAGATATCAGGTCTACCCAAAAGAAATCAATAGGGATTTAGAGACACCAGGTCTACCCTGTTTAAACCTTGGTGGATTTAGGGACACCCAGCCTATCCATTAAATTCAACAGGACTTTTGTGCAACTTTGGTGCTAAAATGGTGTAATTTGGGTAAAATGTGGGGGACATGTTGGACACAATTCCAGGAATTTCCCTTCCAGGATCATGATGCTGATTTTGTGGAAGTACTGGATGAATTCCTGGAAGCCAATTCCGAATCCCTGATCCCACACCTGTGACCTGTGTTGGAGGTGTGGCTCCAGGTAAGCTCAAAAATCTCCATTTTGAGTCCAAATTCTGGAAATTCTGAAGCCAAAATTGAGATTTGTTGCAACAAAATTTTTGGGGCACTGGGTTTAGCCATTGAAGTCAATGGGAATTTACCAGGTCCACCCAGTCAAAGCAATGAGGATTTTTGGGACACAAGTTTTGGGGGGCCCTAGTGGTTTTGGTTGACCCAGTTATCCAAGAGGTACCCAGGTGTATCCAGGTGATTTTTGCCATGATCGAGGATATACTGGGGGCTACCTAGGTGTATGCAGGGGATTTTTAGGGATGTCCAGGTGATGTTTGGAGCACCCAAGTGTCCTGACTCCTGTTGCATCCTTTCAGTCAATATGGACCCAGATGACCCTCCGTGGTGGGGGGGCTGTCAGAGGGCACTCAAACTTTCAGGGTTACCCCAAAACTCCAGGCAAGGGCCCCAGACGTGAGAGGGAGCCCTGAGTTACCTCAGGAGATGATGCAGCGCAGATACACCCAGGCGCTTTGGTCTGTGTGGTCATTGCAGATGGGATTCTGCACTGGCTCAAGCTCAGACGTGGGCAAAGAGGGTGCCCCAAAATCTCAGGGGAGCAGCGGGGTCATCCAAATTTATGCACAGAAAAACTTTATAACCCAAAAAGTAAGATATAGGCATGTATTTTTTTCATCACTGAGGTGCATGGGGGATAGCTCCTCCAAAAACATGCACACCTTTGGCGACCTGTGCCTCTCTTTATTCTCTACAAACTAGGATTGAACAGTGCACCTAATACATATTCATTTCCTAATCTCCCCTGGCCCCGCTACGTATTAAAATTATCTCCATGGCACTTTGTGACTGCACACTGCTCCTTGTCGGTTGTTCTCGTGCCTGTCTGGGATGAAGTAAGCAGTCTTCCTCTCAGTTCGAACTTTTAACCTCACCTTCTTTGCATATTAGTCTTAGGTTTCTTTCCAAGCCTTAATACCAGTTTTTGTTGGCTCAGGGGTCTAAGGAATCCCCGTTATCTGGAATGGGCCTCACTCTTCCATCCTGCTTGCACATTCTTGGCTCTCTATCTTATCTTGAAGCCTTGCTCTGACCTGTTCTTGCAAAGACAGTGAATGTTAAGCACTCAGAGTATCTTGCCAGTCCCCTTCTAGTTAAAGCATCCTCCTGTATTTTTACCATTAACTCATTAATTTTAATTTTAATTTTCCCTGGTTGAGTTTCACAATGGCTCCTTGGTTCTATGAGCCCCAGAGCTTCATCCTTGACCCCTGGTTCCATAGGGGTCTGGAGTCACAATGGTCCCACTGAATCCATGAGGCACCAGAGTGTCACAATGGTATCTTTGATTCCATGAGGCACCATGGTGTCTCCATGGTGTCCTTGGATCTGCTAGTGTCCTTGTCACAACTGACCCACGATTCTATAAGGTTCTGCAGTGTCACCATGGTCACAGTCAGAGACTGGATGAGATCAGTGTCCCAGACACCTCGGGATGAGCTGTCAGTTAGTCACACATTGGGCTGGTGCTGACCCAGGCTCTGATTGTCAGAGCAATCACAATGCCACCTGGGGAAAGGCCCATGAAGGTCCAAGGGCTTAAAAAAACACAGAGCACCTTCTCAGTCCAATTCCTGCCTGCTCCTGTGGTCTGTGTCACAATGTTCCACACTCATCCCTGGAGCCCCAGCCCAGCTCCTGAGTGACCCAATGACCAAAAGTCCTACCTAGGAGAGGGACCCAGGAAGACCAAGGAGAATTTAAGGCAGACCACTAGGCAAGCGCACATCTTGATCCTACCTCCTCTTGGAATTTCTGTCTGAATAGTACTGGAATGCAAGAGTGTGCATCTCTGTATCTTTTTTGTCTTTCTCTCTGGTTTTCTATTTCTTCTGTTTCTGTCCTCTTCCAAAATTTGAGTAACTTGGGAAAGGGGAATTACTTGAGAGCGTCATCGGCTGCTGAGATCCTGCCTGCTTCCCTCCCCCCAGAGTGGCCAGACCGGCCCATGGCATAGCTGGAATGCTGCCCCTGATAAATTTTTCCAAAAACTCCAGGGCCAAGGGGAAGGGAAGGCCATCAGCCTGTGTGTGCTGCCTCATAAGTTGACATGGTCCTCAAAAATAATTATGGGAAACTGTAAGTCGAGGAAGGGATTTTTTTTTTACACAGTGATCAGATTTACATTCTCCTGAAAGGCTCATTCACTGTGACACAGAGGAGAGGAGAAAACTGTTTTCTTGTGGTAAAATCTCCATAGACTTATGAAAAGTTCTCCTCACCCAAGTAAATTGGTGAAAGGCTATTTAAAGAGATGGTAAATTGACAGATCCATTTCCGTATGTTGCCAGTGTGAAAAAAAAGAAGAGAAAGAAAAGAAATGTTCTGAAAGTTTTATTGAGATTTTGTTTTTCTTGTAGTTTCTAGTAATAAATTTTTTTTCTTTGTACCTTTAAAGTTTGAGCTAGTTTTGTCTTCCTCCTAATCCCATCTCACAGCAGAAAATGAGTAAATAATTCTAGTGGGTGCACTGGCAATTTGGCCAATGTTAAATCCATGACAAACTTAATATTGAACTCTTCTTTCTTGACCTCTTCAGTTCAGGGATTCAGTAAGAAAAACTCGAAAGTATTTGTTCAAAACACCCAAACAAGAAAAGCCCCTGGGAATAATTTAAGTTTTCAATTCTTCTGTGATTAATTAGACAGATTTCAGTAGTGTATTCAAAGTGAATATGCTTTATACTATATACTATATTGAAAACAATGCAAGAAGCATTTTGTACTGATTTCTTTTCGTATTTATTGATTGATACCAGCAATGTCCAATTGATATTGAACCCCTGAAACTTCTAATGAAATCTGAATAGATATGAAAATCAAGACCCTTCATGGATGACAATAAATAACACATTATCTGCAACCTCTCCCTCTAATTCCCTCATCCAACACCTGGAACTACAATGAATCAGGAATGGTGTGGCCAGCAGGAACAGGACAGTGATTCTTCCCTTTTGTTCAGCACTAGTTGGGCAGCACCTCAAGTGCTGTGTCCAGTTCTGGACCACAAATTAGGAAGGACATGGAGATGCTGGATTGTGTCCAGAGAAGAGCAACAAGGCTGGTGAGGGGTCTGGAGCACAAGTCCTGTGAGGATCAGTTGAGGGAGTTGGGGATGATTATCCTGGAGGAAGCTCAGGTGAGACCTCATCACTCTCTGCAACTCCCTGACAGGAGGGTGCAACCAGGTGGAGGTCAGGCTTTTTTTCCAGGGAACAGTCACATGACAAGAGGAAACAGCATTAAGCTACACGAGGGGAAAATTTAGGCTGGGCATTAGGAAATATTCTTCACTGAAAGGGTGATTGGGCATTGGAATGGGCTGCCCAGGGAAGAGGGTGAGTCACCATCCTTGGAAGTGTTTCAGCATAGACTGGATGTGCCATGGTCTGGGTGAAAAGCTGGTGTTGGATTGCAGGTTGGACTTGATGCTCTCAAAGTACTTTTCCAGCCTTGTGAAACCATGCAGAGCATTGTGACAGAGCAGGACCTCATGTAATGATGGGGCCACTGTGACACTACAGGGCCCCATGGAACCAAGGGTCCAGTGCTGCTCCTCATAGACTCAGGGAATGAAGGAAACATGTTTGACACTCTAGTGCCCCTTGCGACCAAGAGGCCATTGTGACACTGTGGGACCAAGGAGAGCATTGCTGCACTGCGAGACCTCATGGAACCAAGGATCCACTGTGGCACTGCAGGGCTCTGGGGAACCAAAATGCCTTTGTGACTCTGTGCAGCCCAGGCATCCAAGGGACTTTGGGACATCAAGGGGTCCCATGGAACCAAAGGGGCATTGTGGCAAAGGGAGGACTCATGGAATCATAGAGACCATTGTGACATTCTAGGGCCTCATAAGACGATGGTGACACAATGCTGGGTGTGAGTGTGGGTCTTCTGGAGAATAGAAGGGCTCTGCAGAGGGACATGGACAGGCTGGATCCAGGGCCCAAATCCAAAGGTGAGGTTTAATAAGTCCATGTGCTGGGTCCTGCACCTTGGACACAACAACCCCTGCAGTGCTACAGGCTGGAGACAGAGTGACTGGACAGCAGCCAGGCAAAAGGCACTTGAGGGTACTGATGGAGAGCAGGTTGTACATGAGTCAGCAGTGTGCCCAGCTGGCCAAGAAGGCCAGTGTTTTCTGACCTGGATCAGGAATGGTGTGGCCAGCAGGGTGTGGTGGTGCAGGGCTGGAGGTACCATCGAGTACAGAACTGACAACACTAGATCCCGAGATGGGGAGGAGATGGAAGGGGGCCTTCAGGTAGGCAAAAAACCCAGTCCTGGTAAACAGGAGACCACAGCAAGGTGACAGAGGCAGGTGGAATATCTTTCAGTCATCCCTGCTCAGAGGCGATTCTCAGCACAGCCCTGAAGATCTGCACATAGGAGAAAATAATGAACAGAAAACAAGTGAGTGCTAAACAGACACTTAACAGCAAGAAGCCCAAGTTCCCTGAAGTTTGAGTGTGAGCAGGGAGAGCTTGAGGATGTGTGGGATTTCACAGAAGAACTGGCCCAGGGCATTGCCATGGCACAGGGGCAGGGAAAATGTATTGGCTGTGTGCAGCAGAGCATGGAGAAAGTCACTGGCCCAGGCAGCTGCTGCCATGTGGGCACAAGCTCTGCTGCCCAGGAGGGTCCCGTAGTGCAGGGGTTTGCAGATGGACACGTAGTGGTCATAGCACATGACGGTCAGTAGAAAATACTCTGCTGACATAAAGAAAACAAAAAAGAAAACCTGAGCAGCACATCCAGGATAGGAGATGATCCTGGTGTCCCAGAGTGAATTGTGCATGGCTTTGGGGACAGTGGTGCAGATGGTGCCCAGGTCGCTGAGGGCCTGGTGGAGCAGGAAGAAGAACATGGGCAGCCTTGGGCTGCTCAAGATTTTTTCAAGGGGATGTGTTGCACCACAGCCCTGCCCTGGGAGGGAAATTCCTCTCTTCTTGCATGCAGTCTGGACTATCCCTGCTTCACTTCACATTAATTCTTTCTTTCTTTCTTAGGGAGTTTTACACTATATCAAAAGTGTCTCTGAAACAGCTCTTTAAACACTCTGATGGCTCTCCTCCACTGTCCTCAGTCTCCACTCCACTGAGCACAGAGCTCCTTTTACAATTGATAACATTGAGCTCACAATCTAAGAAAATCACCAGAGAAACAAGACAGCCAGACCTCTCTGTTCTGGCTACTTTTATCTGGGAGCAATCCTTGGACAGATAGAATCTGGGAGGCCAAATCCCAGTTTTGGCTGTTGGCCCTGGATGAGAAAGACAGGTTTTTTCCATAGGAAGTAAGGAACAGACTCAGTGTTTCAGGGGCAGATGAGAGCTGACCACCAGAGCCAAAGGCAGCCATATCTGGTTGTCATGGATGCTTTTGTTTGAGAGAAACCCTTGCATACAGGGAGTTTTTTATGGGCAGTACCAATTTTGGCCATGGGCACCAGGAAGACAGAGAGTTCTTTTCCATAGGAAGGAAAGCCCAGAGCCCCAGTGCTCCAGGGGCTGATGAGAGGTAGCCCTCATCATGCAAAATTCATTTTGACCTGTCTGGTGGTCCATGGGAGGCCAACCATGCCAGACCTTTTTCATGTCCCCTTGGTTCTGTGGGAACCCACAGCATCACAATTGTCTCCATGGTTCCATGGGGCCTGGCAGTGCCACAATGGTCTCCATGGATCCACGGAGCCCTGCAGGATCACAGTGGCCCTTTGGCTGTACAAGGCTCTGTAAAGCCACAATGGACTTTTGGTTTCACAAAGCCCTGCTGTTTCATACTGGCCCTATGGGACCATGTGGCCCAGCTGTGTGAAAATGATGCCTGTGGTTCCACGAAGCCCCACGAGGCACAGTGTCACAATGATCCCTTGGATCCATGGTGCCCTTCAGTGTCACAGTGGTCCTTTAGTCACAGTGAACTTGTACTTCCATGAGCTTTCATAATCTCAGCAACAGTTCTGCTGTGTCACCATGGACCCTTTGTCCCACGAGGTTCTGTAGTATAACATGGTCACCTTGTTCCGTGAGGTTCCGCAGTGTCACTAATGGACTTCTTGGTTCTGTGGGGCCCATCAGTGTCACAGTGCACCCATGGCTGCAGGAGATTCCATAGTGTCACAATGGCCTCCTTGGATCTGCAGTATAACAATGGACCATTGGTTCCATGTGGCCCCACAGTGTCACAATGGCCCCTTGGTTCCATGAGGCCTTTCTCTGTCACAAAGTACTTTTGTTCCATGAGGTTTCCCAGTGTTACAAGTAAACACAGATGCCATACGGCCCCACTCTGACAAAACGGATTTTGGTTCCATGCAGCCTCACAGTGTCAAAAGGTCCCTTTGTTCCTTGAGGTTTCATAGTGTCACAGGGGACTCCTTGGTTCTGTGAGGCCCTGCTGTAACCAAATCTCCAAAATATCAGACTAAGACTTCTTAACACTAATTTGGTGTTAAAGTGGGCATCATTTTTTTCAGATCTCAGGTCCAATGTGGGATAACTCTGTAGCTTATGTGGACATGTCAGTCTACTCATCCAGGTTTGCTCAGCATCAGAGACACCTTTCCCTTGTTTGTCCCCTCCTGTCATCACTGCCACCAATGTTCTACACTCACTGGAACCTGGGGACATTTCCTCAATCATATATCCCAGTGGGACCCATTAAAACTTCAAGAAACTTTGGACTTTAAACCTCACTTTGAGTTCTTGAGAAGTTTTTTGAGCATATTCTGAGGGACTGAGTCTGATGTAAACAGCACCAAAGCCCTGAGAAGGTCATTAAACTACTTGTGCTCTGTCTGTGCTGCTCAATTGGGCCGAGCTCCTGGCACAGAGGGCAATCCTGACAACCAAGAAGAGCTTCAAAAAGACATTTCTGCGGAGGAGCAGCTCCTCTCCCAGACAAGCTGGGCTGAGGGCACTGCCTGGAGCCACCCCAGGTAGAGCACAGAGGCACAGAGAGCTTCAATCAGTCAGGGCTGGGAAGGTGTTCACGAGTGATTGGGGCAGAATCACTCCCAGCCCTTGACAGAGGAAGCCTCTGGCTGCAGGACAAGGCAGCTGCAGCTCCTGCAGTGATCTCCTAAACCTGGAACATCCCAATGCCTACAGACTCTGTGAGTACATTCTCTGATTCTCTCATCTAGAGCAGCCAGGGGTGTCCAGGGCTGTGCTGCAGGGCAGGGTCCTGCAGCCCAGGGTGCTCTGCTGGGGCAGGGACTCTGCTACCTGCCAGGGACAGCTCTCAGCCAGCCCTGGGAGCTGCCCACAGCTCTGGGGGACAGGGTCTGGATGGAAGGATACAGCTGCTAAGGCTTGGAAGTGTTCTCTTTTTGTGGTGAGGATGCTGCATTGTTCAGGACTACTCCCAGCAGGACATTTAATTCCAGAAGATTTCCAAAGGGATTTTACAGGGAGCACTGCCAGGAAGAAGCTGTGCAAATGGAAAATACTTCTCTTTTAATCTACTGCTCTGGGTTGCCTGGATGGGAAATTTCACACTGATAATGCTATCTCACTTCAGGATGATAAAAAAACTAAGAGAATTCCTCAGATCTCAAAAATTAGGCAGATCTCAAAAATTAGGCAGAGGACCCCTTAAATACATCATCTGCATTGCTTTTCCAGCATCCTCAGGGGTGCTCTGACATTGCCATCACAATTCTGCAGAGGCTGAGCTGGCCCTGGGCAGTGCCCTGTGCTGGGAGGGGTGTGCAAGGCAGAGCTGAGCCCCCAGGGCTGGGCTGGGCTCTGGCAACACTGGCAGAGTCCAGCCCTGGGAACAGGGAAGCAGCTGCTGGCAGGGACAGCTCCAGCTAGCAGAGCCCTGGGCAGGTAGTGGAGGGAAAGTGCCACCAAGATGGGCTGGGTTATTTAAAGTCTTTCCAAGCTGAACTATTACATGTTTGCTTTTTTTACAGATGCCCAAGCCAAGACACAGCAAATGTCCAACAGCAGCTCCATCAGCCACTTCCTCCTGCTGGCACTGGCAGACACGCGGCAGCTGCAGCTCCTGCACTTCTGCCTCTTCCTGGGCATCTCCCTGGCTGCCCTCCTGGCCAACGGCCTCATCATCAGCGCCGTAGCCTGTGGCCACCACCTGCACACCCCCATGTTCTTCCTCCTCAACCTGGCCCTCACTGACCTGGGCTGCATCTGCACCACTGTGCCCAAAGCCATGCACAATTCCCTCTGGGACACCAGGAACATCTCCTACTCTGGATGTGCTGCACAAATCTTTTTCTTTCTGTTCTTCCTCTCAGCAGAGTACTATCTCCTGACCGTCATGTGCTACGACCGCTACGTGTCCATCTGCAAACCCCTGCACTACGGGACCCTCCTAGGCAGCAGAGCTTGTGCCAACATGGCAACAGCTGCCTGGGCCAGTGGCTTTCTCCATGCTCTGCTGCACACAGCCAATACATTTTCCCTGCCCCTGTGCCATGGCAATGTCCTGGGCCAGTTCTTCTGTGAAATCCCACAGATCCTCAAGCTCTCCTGCTCCAAATCCTATCTCAGGGAACTTGGGCTCATTGTTGTTGGTATCTGTTTATCATTTGGTTGTTTTGTGTTCATTGTTTCCTCCTATGTGCAGATCTTCAGGGCTGTGCTGAGGATGCCCTCTGAGCAGGGACAGCACAAAGCCTTTTCCACCTGCCTCCCTCACCTGGCTGTGGTCTCCCTTTTTACCAGCACGGCTGTATTTACATACTTGAAAACCGCCTCTGTCTCCTCCCCATCCATGGATCTGTCCCTGTCAGTTCTGTACTCGGTGGTGCCTCCAGCCCTGAACCCCCTCATCTACAGCCTGAGGAACCAGGAGCTCAAGGCTGCAATGTGCAGAGTGATGACTGGATGGATTAAGAAACCATAAATTGCTTGCCATTTTCTGAAAACCACTTGCAATAAAAGCATGTTTTATACTTTTTTTTTTTTTTTATTCATATTGGAGGTTGTCTTAGTTTACATCCAAAATATTGACCACAAAGAAAAGCCATTGTTTGTGCCATTTCTCATTTTGTTTCACTCCACATTCACTGTGACCCAGAGATGATGTCAAGGCGAGTTGGCCTCTTGGTGGCTTTGAATGAACCAAAGGTTCTCTCTCCCAGTGAAGTTTTCTCCAGAGATGCCCCTTTTGTTCCCTTCTATGGAGCTGCAGCAGCAATATCTATGTGCAGAGCTGGGGCAGAGCAGTGCTGGCACAGCAGCTGTGCCCAGCAGCAGAAGCAGCACTTGGTGTTGCCAGTGCTGCTCCCGTGCCACTGCCCCACTGCCCTCCTGCCCCTCGTGTTGCTGCAGGGCCTGAGTGCTCTTCGGGCCGGGCACAGCCCTGGGGGTGGCAGTATCGGGGCTGCAGCAGGGAAAGGCCATGGATATTGCTGGGGCAGTGCTGACACCTCAGGGCAGGGCCTGGGGGCTCCAGGCTCCTGCAGCCCTGGCCTCTCCCCCAGCTCACACAGGTGCCGCATCCTTGCAGGCACAGACACGGCAGCACTGGCTCAGGAGCCCCTGTTTGCACTGCACAGAGCAGGTGTCAGCACCCCCATGGTGCTGCTGTGGGGAGATGGAGCTGAGTGAGCACAAATGCCATCAATCCCTGGGGCCAGAAAGGGCTGGGGGACACCAGAGAAACCATTAGGTTTGTTGTGGCCTCTGCAGTCAGCCATAAAGTTTGAAGTTTTTTCCAATGAGTGGTGAGTTTATTCTCCTGCAGACATTGTTTCTCAGAGCCAGGGCTGACTGGCAGACACCCCAAAACTACCGTGAGCATTTCCTTGTGTTCACCTTTGCTGTCTTTTGTCTTTGGTGATCCACATTTCTTCCTGTTGCCCATTTTTGTCCCATCCCCTGCAAACAGCCCATCTCTGTTTGCTATTTCCTCTCTGGCCCCACTCCCCATTTCAGTTCCTGATCTGGCACCATGTGAAGGTCCCTTGTACAGCAGGATCATCCTACAAGTGCTTCAGGAATTGTCTGCAGGCTCCTGCAGTGTCTCATGCTGCTCCCTTGCCAGAGGCACCACAGGCCAGGGGGGCACATCTGGGCTGCTGTGTCTGGGGCTCCCTGTTGTGGGCAGTGAGAAGGGGCTGGAGAGGCTCTGCAGCACTGACAGGATGGGCTTTGGGGCTGTGTGGAGAAGCTGAGCGACTTGGGCTGCTGGAGCTTCTGAAGAGGAGGCCCAGGGCTCATCCTGCAATTGCTGCAGAGTGGTTTCAGAGAATCACAGAATCAGCGAGGCTGGGGAAAAACCTCATAGATCATCAAGTCCAACCTGCGCCCTTACACTGCCTTATCTCCCTGAGCCTCCTCTTCTCCAGGATAAACAACCCCAGCTCCCTCAGCTGTTCCTCACAGGACTTGCTTTCCAGACCTCTCACCAGCCTTTTTGCCTTTCTCTGGACACACTCCAACCCCTCCATGTCCTCCCTCAATTGGAGACCCAGAACTGGACACAGCACTAGAGGTGCTGCCAAACCAGTGCTGAGTACAGGTGAAGAATCACTGCCCTGCTCCTGCTGGCCACATCATTCCTGATCCAGGCCAGGAGCCATTGGTCTTCTTGTCCACCTGGGCACACTGCTGACTCATGTCCAACCTGCTGTCCATCACTTCCCTCAGGTCTCTCTCTGCATGGTCACTCTCCAGCCACTCTATCTCCAGCCTGTAGCACTGCAATCGTTGTTGTGGCCAAAGTGCAGTACCTGGCACTTAGTATTTTTAAACATCACCTTGTTTGATTTGGGCTGTGGATCCAGCCTGTCCAGGTCCCTCTGCAGAGCTTTCCTACCCTCCTGCACATCCACACTCACACCCAGCTTGGTGTCACCACAGTTCCATGAGGCTCTAGGATGTCAAAATGGTCTCCATGATTCCATGATGCTCTGTTACGTCACAATGGATCCTTGGTTCCTGGGCCCTGCAGTTTAACAAGGAAACCTTGGTTCCATGAGGTCTTGCAGTACAACAATGCTTTCTTTGGTTCCAGACTATCCCAGTGGCCTCTTGGTCCCATGGAGCACCACAGTGTCAAAATTGTTTACTTAATTCCATGAGGCCCTGCAGTGTCACAATGACCTCTTGGTTGTATGAGGTCCAGCAGTATCACAATGGTGTTCATGGTTCCATGAGGCTCCGAAAAGTCACAATGGCCCCTTGGTTCCATGGGGCCCTGCAGTGTCACCATGGCTTCATTGTTACATGAGGTTCTACAGTGTCACAATAGACTCCTTGTTTCCACCAGACTAAAAAGAGTCTGCACAGTCTTCTTGACTTCATGGGGCCCCACAGAGTCACAGGGCATCCCTGAATTCCATAAGGGTGCAGAGTGCCACACTGAATTCCTTGTTTGTAGAGTGTCACAATGGACCCCTGGTGAAACATGATCTTACAGTGTTCACAATGGGTTCTTGATTCCATGACACCCTGCAGTTTCTGTGTCACACTGGAGTCTAAGTACATGAGGTCCTGCAGTTTCACAGTGGCCACTTATTTCCGGGGGGCACCTAGGTGTCAAAATTGTTCCCTTAGTTCCAGGAGTCCCTGCAGTGTAACAATGGCCCCTTGGTTTAACAAAGCCCAGTGTGTCACTATGGTCTCCATGTTTCCACGATGACCCAGAGCCATCAATGAACCTTGATTCCCTTTTGCCCCACAATGGTACAATGGGACCTTGCTTCCCTGGGGCCATGCAGTGTCACAATCATCACAGAATCACCCAGGCTGGAAAAGACCTCTGAGAGCATCAAGTCCAACTTGTGACTCAACATCACCTTGTCACCCAGACCATGGCACTCAGTGTCTCATCCCGTCTTTCCTTAAACACCTCTAAAGATGTCAACTCCACCACCTCCCCAGGCAACCCATTCCGATTCCAAATCACACTTTCTGTGAAGAATATTTCCGAATGTCCAGCCAAATCCTTTTCTGGTGCATCTTAAGGCTGTGTCCTCTTGTCCTGTCACTGTTCCCTGGGAAAAGAGCCTGACCACCATCTGGCTGTACCCTCCTCTCAGGGAGTTGTAGAGAGTGATGAGGTCTCCCCTGAGCCTCCTCTTGTCCAGGATAAACAACTCCCCCTCCCCCAGGCACTTCTCACAGGACTTGTGTTCCAGACCCCTCACCAGCCTTGTTGCCCTTGTCTGCACATGCTCCAGCCCCTCCATGTCCTTCCTAAATTGGGGGCCCAGAACTGGACACAGCACTCGAGGTGCTGCCCAACCATTGCCATGCACAAGGGAAGAGTCACTGCTCTGCTCCTGCTGGCCACACAGTTCCTGATCCAGAGCCGATGCCATTGGCCTTCCTGTCCACTTAGGGTCTGAGCTGGCTCATGTCCAGCAAGGTGTCCATCATTGCCATGAGGTGCCTTTCTGCCGGACCACTCTCCCAGCGCTCTTTCCTTAGCCTGGAGCACTGCAGGGGTTGTTGTGGCTAAAGTGCAGGACCCAACATTTCCTCTTGTTAAACCTCACGTTGTTGAATTTGGGCCCTGGATCCAGGTTGTCCAGGTGCCTATTCAGGGCCCTCCTACCCTTCAGCAGATCTACACTCACACTCAGCTTGGTGCCATCTGCACATTTGCAGATGGTGCACTCAGTGCCCTCATGCAGATCATCAATGCAGATACTGAAATCCATGCTGGCTGGCTCTGATCCCCCCGCCATCCTGCAGGTGCCCTGTGATGCCAGTCAAGGTGATCTGTTCCATCACCTTGCTGGGCACCAAGGTCAGGCTGGCAGTCCTGGAGTTCCCCAGATCCTCCTTCCAGCCCTTCTTGGGGATGAGCTCACATTGGCACCTCCAGTCCTCTGGGATCTGCCTGCTGAGCCAGGACTGATGATAAATGATGGAGAGCAGCTTGGGGAGTTCATCCAGCAGCTTCCTCATCCTCCTTTGATGGATCCCATCTGGTCCCAGAGACACCTGCGAGCATCTGAGTGGCTCAGCAGGTCCCCGGATGCTTCCTCCTGGATTTCAGGGAGTCTGTTCTGCTCCCCTTCCCCATCTACCAGCTCTGGAGATCACTTGTCCTGAGGACAAAATGTCTTACACTTGAAAACTGAGGCAAAGAAGGGGTTAAGTTCCTCAGACTTTTCTTCATCTTTGGCAACCATATCTTCCCCCAATAAGGAATGGAGGTTCTCCTTGTCCCTGCTTTTCCTGCTAATGTGTTTATAGAATAAGTTTTTTTATCTTTCACAGACACGGCCAGGCTATATCCTCATTGAGTTTTCACCTCTTATTTTTCTGGATGACCTAACCACATCAATAAACACTTCCTGATTTGCCTGCCCTTCTGTCCAAAGGTGATGCAGCCTCTTTTGTCCCTGAGTTCCTGGAAAAAGCTCCATGCCCATCCAGACCCTTTATTTTCATTGCTACCTGACTTTTGGCACATGGAACAGGCTGTTTCTGCTCCCTCAATATTTCTTTCTTGAAGTGTCTCCATCCTTCCTGTAATAGTTTGTTTTTAAAGACTGTTTCCCTTAAAAAAAATCAGGAGACCTCAGAGCGGCACTTTGGGGTCCAGGAGGGCACTTGGAAGTCACAGAGGAGAATCTGGGACCCTTCAGGGTCTGTGCGGGCACTGGGGGGGCTCTAATGGGGCTCTCTAGGGTGCAGGGGATGATGGGAGTTGTAGATGTGGGTATAATACAGTTTCAAGGGGCTGCGGAGCATCATGGGAGCTGTAGGCACTGCTGCAATGACTCTCTGTGACGCGCGGAGCATGATGGGGGATGAATTCTTAGCTGGAATGGCGTGTTACCGGAACCACAGAGCATGATGGGATCTGTAGTCCCGGAAGTAGATCTTGCGGAAAGTTTGGGGTCCGGGAGGGCACTGCAGGGACACTTTGGCCTTTGAACGGTGACTTGAGGTCCTCAGAGGGGAACGGGTATGGTTCGGGAGAGCTTGGGGGCATCTTGGGGAGCTCTAACCAGGCTTTTAGGGTACGGAACACGGCAGGAATTTTAGGCGACTGACTGGGTTATGAGGTGCTCTGAACTCAGTGGGGATGGCAGGAGATGAATTCCCAGAAGTGCCTGTAACGGGTATCTGTGGGCTTGGGAGCATTCAGGGGATTCTGAGACAGTTTTGGGAGGTTCTTAAATGGGTGCTGAGGGGACACTTAGGGATCCTGGAGGTTCTGGAGGAAATCTATTGACATATGGGGGGGAATACCGGGGTTTTGTGGAGCGCGGGGCATGACGGGTATTGTAGTCCCGGCTCCAATGGGGCTCTATGGGGCCGCGGGGCATGATGGGATTTAGATGCACAAAGAAAAGATGGCGTTGATTCCAGGCACCACCTCTCAGGCCTTGGTCCACGATGCTGAACCTTCTTGATGGCACCTTGGGCTGGAACACACCTGGGGAGTCTTTCTGTTTTCACTGGGGAAAATTATGAGTTTTAGATTGCGTCAAAAATAACAAAATGGAAGAACTCCTCTTTCCTTGAGAGCAGCAAGCTCTCCAAGCAAAGGAGGTCCCAGTTGATCCAGAGCAGACAGGATGGGGTTGGGAATGTGGAGCAAGGTTGTCCACACTGGGTCAGAGCTCAAGGCAGTTTCTCTGAGCAGGCCAGACCTCCTGAGAAGAGACCCTGGATCAATATCAATCACAGAACGCTGCAATCATGTCGGCTGTAATGAGAACAGCAGTAAAATATACCCTTTAAAATAGGAATGGACATTTTTAAGATGCACTTCGAAATATTTTTCCGTAACTATTATAAGAAACATTCCTAATGAACTGCACGAGACCAGAGGGAAATCAAGGCACAACCATGGTTTGTTAGGAAACCTCTCAAGAACTCCAAATGAGAATCAAACTCCAAAGTTTCTTGGAAGTTTTAATGGTTCCCATTGAGGAACACAGGTGAGAAAGTGTCCCCAAGCCTCAATGAGGGTAGAGAACTGGAGGCAGAGATGACAGGTGGGGACAAAGAGAAGCCAAGTCTTGGTGCCCTGGGGCACAGCAGGGTCTGTGCTACCAAGGGCTCTGAGGAGACACCTTGTCCTGAGCCACTGGGGCCTCCTGGCACAGCCCCAGCAAGGCTGGCCACTGTCACCCCTTGTCCTGCCCTCTGCATCCCCCCACATCCCAGTGGCCTCGGGGATCTGCTGGGACCAGTCCCTGGGGAGCCTTGGTCAGGAATGGCCCTGGGAGCTCCTTCATGCTCCCAGGGACTGCAGATTTTTCAGAGGCCTTTGGGTTTTGCTTTTGCCTTGGAGTCTCTGAGAGCTTTGTGCAATCATGGCCTCCAGTTATCTGTTTCAATTAGTCTCTTCAGAGGCTTTGTTAGTAACAACACTCAGTGAGGCTCAATTTCTCTAGGTGCTTCAGCTTACAAAGTTCTTTATTTTTCCTTTTCACACTGACTTTCTGAGAACTCACAACACTCAGGCAAAGAGGGGGTTTCAATTTTTTTTTAAGCAATCCAAAATTTTTTAAATTTCCCCACTGCAAACAGGCACAAGGTTCCACCAAATTAATTCCTCACCCCCAAGGCAGAACCTTGCAAGGAATGTTTGTGACCTTTGCACTCCTTGGTTCCCTGAGGCCTTGCAGTATCACAAAGGCCCCTTGCTTCCGTGAGGTTCTGGGCTGTCACAATGGAGATTTGGGTCCATGGGTCCCCATGGTGTCACAATGCTCTTTATGGTTCCATGAGGCCTTGATCTGTCACAATGGACCCCTGGTTTCATTAAGTTCATTGGTGTCACCATGGTCTCCTTGGTTCCATGAGGCATCACAATGTCACAACAGTCCCTTGGTTCCATGAGGTTCCTGCAGCAGGACTTCCCCTATGGCCCAGCAGAGCTCATCTGTTCTGTCCATCAGCTGGGCCATCACTCAGGGCATCTTCCCCATCTCAGGAACTGCTGAGATAACCCAGGCTGGACATCTGTCCTGTCCTGAATTCTCTCTGGTGCCAGGGACGTGGAATTTCCAGCTGACCATAAACAGCTTGCCTTGAGAGCAGACTGAAGGGAGATAAGCCTTGAATTTCTGAGTGACACACACTTCACTTTGCAAACTATGAAAGCCACACAAAACTTTCACAAAGCAAAAGTCTTCTGCATAGTCCCTGCAAAAGGATAGGGCTTATCTGCCAAGTCTGGATGCATCTTTATGCTTACTTTTCTGGAATGTGAGTGAAAGGGCTCCATGTGCACTCCCTCATCAATTTGTTGGTAAGTTACATTGACTCCTGATCTCTGCTATTTCTTCACTACCTGTAATATGTTAACTTTATTGTGCTCAGTGTTTCTATCTACCTGCACTTCTTTTGTTTATCCTGTGCAGTAAGTAGTCAATTTAAAGTCTCTTGTCTGTTAATCTTGAGTCCATTCAGTAAATAATTTCTTTTATAATATACCTAATTTTCTACTCTTAAGAACTTAGTAGAAAAAGCAATTTGAAGTGCGGGTCGCCAGAAACAGAGCTACTGCCGGAAACTTGAGCATAAGGCAGGACTTGTCTAAGCTTTCACTACATTTGTAAAAACATATTACACTAAAAAAATGAGAGAAGACTTTTTTCCCATTTCTTTTTTCCCTCTTTATGCACTGATATCAACAATTTCAATTTGGTTGATCTTGAGCACCTCCTAATGTAGTCAGAATAGATATGAAAATCAGGACCCTTTATGGCTGACCATCAATCACACTTTGTCCCTACCCCAACCCCACCATTTCCCTTATCCAACCCCTGGCACTCAGAGCAGGCCTGTGCAAATCTGATCTTCCTCCAGCCCAGGCTGTACGTGCAGCTTTCAGCTCCTTGGCACCAACTCCCACCTGCTTTCCTTGGAGAAGGAACTGCTCAAGGCACAGAGGGATGTTCATTTATTGTCAGCAAACAGAACCAAGGGAAGGCACAGCTCCATAAAAACCAAAAGTCATTCTTCTATTGCATATTACATCCACTTTCACAGCAGACAGTCTCAGACTAATAGAAAACACATTCTGTGCCCAGCACAGATCCCATGATGCCCCAAACCCACCCTGCCCTTATTCTGCCCAGATTTGCTCTTTGCACACATGAGACACACGCTGAAGTCACGAGTTCCTTCCATGCCTAGAGGAAGGAAAATTGAAAGTGGCTGAAGAGCTCTCTTGTGCACAGCTACAGCTGCACTAATGCCAATATTCTGGGCTTACAGGAACTTGATCCAACAGCCTCTGCAGTATCTATTCCCTGGGTAGAAATCTGTCTGGATGGCTCTGTGTTCTTCATCAGCTCCTGCCTGGCACTGCCAGGTTGGCATGAGGAGCCACTCAGCCTTCCCTGCTCTTGGCTGGACAAGCCCAGCTCCCTCAGCATTTTCACACAGCCAAAGGGCTCCAGCCCCACCTTGGAGGCCCTTCCCTCACCCTGGTTCAGCTGCCAGACATCTTTCCTGCCCTGGGGAACCCAAACCAGGCCCCCTGGATAATCCACGTCCTTGATGTCCTGGTCACACAGACCTGGCCCCTTGTCCCCATGTCAGGCTCTGGGGTTGATTTGTGGAACATCCTTGGGGGAGGCTGTGGCTCCAGGTGGAGCAGGGGGATACAGAGGGACAGGGGACCCTGCTGGGCATGAACAGTATTGGACTTGTCTGGGGAAACTGTGAGGGAGCTGGGGCAGAGTGACCAACCCAGTGACCTCACACAGCCCTGCAGGGAAGTCACACAGATGCCTTGTGATGTCACAGCCTGCTCAGTGATGTCACAGAGACAGCCTATGATGTTGTAGCTTCTCAATGAACCGTGCATATCCCACTCTGTGTTGTCGTAGCCCACTCTGTGACCTCATGTTACCAGATGATAAATTGCTCGAACCTTGTGAGCTGACACAATGCTTGTTCTCCAAAACCACTGGCCTCTGGAAATCATACAATGCCTATTGTGTAAGAAGGGGAACTGGAATTCACCAGCCTCAGTGTCCTGCCAGCTCTGCCAGGCCAACTGGAAGACTGGGGTCCACGACTACCAGGGACCACCAGAGAGACCTCCAAGACAGAAGATCCCATGGGGGAAGGGGAGGGGAAATACATTAATAATTTCGGGGAAATGGTTATCATATGTGTGTTTAGTCTAGGACAATTAATAGGTTTGCAAACTACAGAATATAAGCAGAAACTTTCCTGTGCTCAGCATGCACGGTGTTGGGAGGAGCTGTCCCCCCTATGCATCCAGCCAAATAAAGAATGCTGCTTTTTAATGCTACATTGGTTTTAAGGAATTTTTTATTTTACTGAATTTTTGGTAACACTCTCACTTCCAAAAAAAATCTCTGTCTCCTGCTCTTCACAGAGAAGGAGGGAGATGTGGTGGTCAGAGGCTGCCTGGGGTACAGTGATCATGAAATAACTGAGTTTTCTATATTCTGTGAAAGAAAGAGGGGCATCAACCAAACTTCTATACTGGAATTATGGTGAGCAGACTGTGGCCTATTCAAGATGAAGATTTGGGATAACTGATTCAGATACTGATTTTTTTTTAAAGGGAAACAGCCCTTAAAAACACAGGTTTAGGATGGACGGACACATTTAAAGAAAGTAATCTTCACGGGGAAGGAGCAGCCTGTCCCTCTATGCCAGAAAGTGATCCATTGAGGAAAATGGCTGGCCTGGCTGGGCATGGAGCTTTAGTGGGAAAAAAGGGGATACATCACCTTTAGAAAGAAGGTCAGACAATTCAGGAAGTGTTCAAGGATGTTTTTACGTCACGCACAGAGAAAATTAAAGAGGTGAAAGCTCAATTAAGACTTCACCAGGCCACTTCTCTGAAAAATAATAAAAATGCTTCTATAAATAAATTAATGACAAATTGTGAGATTTGTCTTTATTGGATGCAGTGGGGAATACAGTAACTAAAGACAAGGAAATGCTGAAGCACTTAACACCTTTGTTTTCTCAGTTTCCAACACTAAGACAGGTTGTCTTCAAGACAAGTGTTCTCCTGAGCTGGTAGATGGGGACAGGAAGCAGAACAGACCCCTCAAATCCAGGGAGAAGCATCTGGGAACCTGCTGAGCCACTCAGATGCTCACAGGTGTCTCTGGCACCAGACAGGATCTATCCTAGGAGAATGAAGGAGCTGCTGGATGAGCTCCCCAAGCTGCTCTCCATCATTTACCATCAGTCCTGGCTCAGCAGGGAGGTCCCAGAGTGTGGGAGTCCTTGGTATTTCAGAGGCAATCCCTCACATGAGATTGTATAAAGCATTATACGTACTGAATTTTTTGAATGGATCTTTTTCAGAACTAACACCACCCATCATAAGACATTTTATGAATGAGACGAGAGCCAAACTGAAGGAGAATCCTTTAGTTATGGCAAAAAATTTGGAAACAGGTGAAAATGAAGGACCTTTCAAACTAATCACTTGGGGAAAAGGTTTTGTGTATGTCTCCACAAATAAAGGACTGAAGAGGGTGCCTGCTAAATGCATCAGGTCATACCGGGCTCCAACACAAGCAGAAACCAGCCCTGAGAATGAGGAAAGGGACTTGCGAACCAAGACAAGGAGCAGCGACGCAAATTCTTCAAGTGATGCGGAAAAAACTTAAAGGACTTAGAGAAAATCATGATTGTTCATGTGACATTGTGTTTGATCTTTTTGGCAAAAATTTTGGGCAATGAGATGGATTTACCAATGATGCAGCCCAGGGAGAATGTGTGGGAAAGTTTAGGGCAGGCAAAGGGGTTGGACATGATTTGTTTGACACCCTCCTGGCCAAAAAAGCTGTTTTCAATGTGTCTGGTGGAGGTTCCAGTGGAGGAACGGGCACCCCCAAAGATAGATCAATGGTGTACATGGGTTCAGTCTCTCCCTGTGGGCTCTTTCCAACCAGATAATTAGAAATCTTTGGTTCGATGAAAATGGATTTTTGTGTGAAATTTGAAGGATCGGAGGTGACAAAAAAACAGATAGATGTCACTCCAAACCAGGATGTTTATAAAAATGATAGTTCATGGTGTAATGACACATTGATTTCAGACAAACCATCCTCCCAAGTTCCTGTGCGATTGCCGCAAGGAATCTTTTCCATCTGTGGGGACAGAATTTGGCCTGCTATCCTTGCAAACATCAAAGGAGGTCCATGCAGCATTGGGAGACTTATGTTGTTAACACCAGATCAGAAAATTTGAGATAATTGAAACATAGACAGAAAAGAGGGATTGAACAATACGATCCAAATTGTGATGACAATTTCTATACATGGAACAAGGCAAAGAGAATCTCAGTAGCGATATTCTCTCCCCAAAGAGCATCAGGGGTGGCCTTGATTCAATTGGATCGTTTGTGTTGCTGGCTGAGCAAAAACACCAAAACTATCTCCAATGCACTGAGCGACATATTAACAGATGTTGAGAGTGTAAGGAAAGCAACCCTTCAAAAGAGAGCAGGGATTGATTATCTATTGCTGACTCATAAACAGGGATGTGAGAACTTTGAGGGAATGTGCTGCATGAACCTGTCCGATCGTTCAAAATTGATTCATGAAAACATAAGACAACTACAAAGAGGTGTGGCAAAACTTGGAGAAGCCACTGGACCATGGATGGATGGTTTGTTTGACTTTTTTGACCTCTCACCCTTATGGAAAGAGATCTTGAAAGTTGGTTTTTACGTATTAGTAAGAATTGCTATTTTCTTTGTTGTTGTTGTTGTTGTTGTTGTTGTTGTTGCTATTTTACCTTGTATTTTTCATTGCATTCAAAAAGCTTTAAACAAAATCATGAAGGAGGTCCTTTTAGTGCAAACAGAGGGTGGAGATGTGGGAGTCTAGGGTATCTCCCTGGCTGCTCTGGGGATGCAAAAACCTCCCTGGCAGACCCCTCTGAGACCCCTGAGTGATGTCCAAGAGCCACAGGGGCTAGGTTTAGCTCCTTGGGAGGGTTTGCCAACACGAAGGGAAGAAGCAATGAATATGAAAGTGAGTAGAGTATAAATTAGAATATTAGATTGTAGAATAAGTAGGTTTTTAGATTGCTTATATTAAAGGCCATGTGGTCAAAATGGAGGATCCTGGGTGTGGTGGGCTGATTCGTCCTTCTTCTTCATGCCCTCCGTGTTGAAGTTGCATCCTGGGAACCACAGATTGAATGGAGAAAGAACTGGAATTGTAAAGAGATTGCATGGCATTGGATAGAATTTGTAAATATAGAATACGTAATTTTAGGTATATAAGTTCCTGTGTTGGGCTGGCTGAAACATTTTTAAAGATAAGATAAATAAACAGCCCTGAAACAACACAAGGTCGTCTCCAGCTGCATTCTTGCTGGTGTCTCCTAGAGAACCCAGACTCCTAACCACCTGCATGTCCTCTCTGGGGAGGTCTCAGGTCTAGAGAGACCCCCGGGCAGGAACACCAGAGGACTGGAGGTGCCAATGTGAGCCCATCCCCAAGAAGGGCTGGAAGGAGGATCTTGGGAACTCCAGGCCTGTCAGCCTGACCTCGGTGCCAAGCAAGGTGATGGAACAGATCACCTTGAGAGCCACCACAGGGCACCTACAGGATGGCTGAGGGATCAGAGCCAGCCGGTCTGGATTTCAGTATCTGCATTGATGATCTGGATGAGGGCATGGAGTGCACCATCAACAGCTTTGCTTGTGACACCAAGCTGGGTACGAGGGTATGAAATCTGCAGTAGGATAGGAGGGCCAGGTGGGGTCAGGTTCTTCTCCCAGGGAACAGTGACAGAACAAGACAACACAACCTTAAGCTGTGCCAAGGGAGGCTTACGCTGGACATTAGGAAATATTCTTAACAAAAAGGGTGATTGGGTATTGGAAAGGGCTGCCAGGGAGGTGGAGAAGTCACCATCCCTGGAAGTGTTTCAGAATAGACTGGATGTGGCACTGACTGCCATTGTCTGGGTGTTGCATCTCAGGTCGGACTTGATAATTTCAAGGAACTTTTCTAACCTGGGTGATTCTGTGATAATTGTGACACTACAGGGCCCTGGGGAAGCAAGGGGCCATAGTGCCAGTGCAGAACCAAGGAGAGCATTGCTGCACTGTGAGACCTCATGGAACCAAGGATCCATTGTGGCACTGCAAGGCCTTGGGACACCAAGGGCCATTGTGACACCGAGGGGCACAATGGCCCAATTCAAGGTCAGAACTATTATTTCTAGATGCTGTTCTTAGACCTACACCCTTACTATCCTCACTCCTACCAAACATCATGGTGATGATTCCATCTGCTTTGTTTAACCATTTCTTTCCCTGTTTTGCTTTGAAACAAGAAGGTCCAATTTTTCTATTCACTAAAAAGCAACAATTTTGCTAATATAGTTTAAGACGTTTAAGTCATAAATTATAATATTTGAGTCTTTGACAACAGGCTGGTTCCAGGGCCCAAATCCAACAAGGTGATGTTTAACAAGACCCGTTGCTAGACCTGCACTTTGGCCACAATAATTCCTGCAGAGATACATGCTGGGGACAAAGTGGCTGGACGGCAGCCAGGCAGAAATGGAGCTGGGGACACTGATGGCCAGAAGGCTGGACATGAGCCAGCAGTGTGTCCAGGTGGCCAAGAAGGCCAAAGGCTCCTGGCCTTGATCAGGAATGGTGTGGCCAACAGAACCGGGCCATGATTCTTCCCCTGTCCTCAGCACTGGTAAGGCCACACCTTGAGTGCTGTGTCCAGTTCTGGGCTCCCAATTGAGGAAGTACAGAGTGCCCAGACAAAGGCAACAAGTCTGGTGAGGGGTATGGAACACAAGTCTTGTGAGGAATCGCTGATGGAGCTTAGCTTCTTTATCCTGAAGAAGAGGAAGCTCAGAGGAGAAAAGGAGGTGTCAGAACACAGGTTGGACTTGATGATTTCCAAGGTCTTTTCCAGCCTGGCTGATTCTGTGATTCTCTGAAACCACTCCTGGAAGAGTGGCAGGATGAGCCCTGGGCCTCCTCTTCAGAAGCTCCAGTAGCCCAGGTCCCTCAGCTTCTCCTCACAGCCCCAAAGCCCATCCTGTCAGTCCTGCAGAGCCGCTCCAGCCCCTCCTCACTCCCAGAACAGGGACCCCCACACCCAGACACAGCAACTCAGATGTGACCCCCTGGCCTGTGGTGCCTCTGGCAATGGAGCATCACGAGGCACTGCAGGAGCCTGCAGACAATTCCTGAAAAACTTGTAGGATGATTCTGCTCCCCAAGGGACGTTCCCATGGTGCCAGCTCATGAACTGAAATGGGGAGTGGGGCCAGAGAGGAAAGGGCCAACAGGGATTTGCTTTTTACAGGGTAGAGAATAGTGATGGGCAATCGCAACATATCTGGATAAGGAGAGAGGAAAGGAAAGGTGAATCAAAGGAAATGTTCAGGGTTGTGTGGGGGTGGCTACAAGGCAGCTGTGGCTCTGAGCAAGAATGTCTGCAGTGGGACTGGAAACTCAAAGCTCATGGGAACAATGTTTCTGGCTGACTGCAGAGGCCACAACAAACCTGAGTGGTGTCCCTGGTGTCCCCCAGCCCTTGCTGGCCCCAGGGGCTGATGGCATTTGTGCTCACTCAGCTCCATCTCCCCACAGCAGCACCATGGGGGTGCTGACGCCTGCTCTGTGCAGTGCAAACTCCTGAGCCAGTGCTGCAGTGTCTGTGCCTGCAAGGATGCGGCACCTGTGTGAGCTGGGGGAGAGGCCAGGGCTGCAGAGGGGGGATGTTGTTGGCAGGTATATGAGGATGCTCTGGGACGCTGCCCTGGGCTGTCCAGCACAGTGGGGATGGAACAGCCCCTGCTCTGCTGCTCCTTGCCAGGCTCTCCCCCTTGCAGGGAACTTGCAGAGCACCAGCCATGCTTTTTGCCCCCAGCCTGCCCACGGCCAGCCTGGGGCTGCTCATGGGGTTTTCTCTGCTCAGCACTGGCCTGGCCAAGTGTTGTGGAGAGAGCCTGGCCAAGGAGCCTGGAGCCCTCAGGCCCTGCCCTGAGGTGTCAGCGCTGCCCCAGCAGTGCCCATGGCCTGTCCCTGCTGCAGCCCCGGCACTGCCAGCCCCAGGGCTGTGCCTGGCCCCAAGAGCACTCAGACTATGCAGCAACACTAGGGCAGGAGGGCAGTGGGGCAGTGGCACGAGAGCAGCAATGGCAACACCAAGTGCTGCTGCTGCTGGGCACAACTGCTGTGCCAGCACTGATCTGCCCCAGCTCTGCACACAGACATTGCTGCTGCAGCTCCAGCGAAGGGAACAAAAGAGGGATCTCTGGAGAAAACTTTGCTGGGAGATCCTTTAGTTCCTTTGAAACCACTGGGAGCACAGGTCCTCATGGACACAGTCTCTCGCCACAGGGAATGTGGAGAGAAACAAAAACAGTAATGGCACAAACAATGACAATTTTTTATGGAAAATAATAGAAAAGCAGAACAACAAAAATAAACTTCAAAGCCAAAACAACAAGAACTATGAAAAAGAACTTTTATAAGAAGTGATTTGAATACATTTGCAAACACTTCAATGTTCCTGAAATCTTTGTGTCATCAATTTCCACACTGCCATCTTGAGCTCCTGGTTCCTCAGGCTGTAGATGACGGGGTTCAGGGCTGGAGGCACCACTGAGTACAGAATTGACAGGGCCAGATCTAGGGATGGGTAGGAGATGGAGGGGGGCTTCAGGTAGGCTAATGTGGCAGTGCTGATGAACAGGGAGAGCATAGCCAGGTGAGGGAGGCAGGTGGAAAAGGCTTTGTGCCGTCCCTGCTCAGAGGGGATCCTCAGCACGACCCTGAAGATCTGCACATAGGAGAAAATAATAAACACAAAGCAAACAAATAATAAACAGGCACTAACAGCTATGATCCCGAGCTCACTGAGATAGGATTTGGAGCAGGAGAGCTTGAAGATCTATGGGATTTCACAGAAGAACTGGCCCAGGACATTGCCATGGCACAAGGGCAGGGAAAATGTATTGGCCGTGTGCAGCAGTGAATAGAGAAAGGCACTGGCCCAGGCAGCTGCTGCCATGTGGGCACAAGCTCTGATGCCCAGGAGGGTCCCGTAGTGCAGGGGTTTGCAGATGGACACGTAGCGGTCATAGCACATGATGGTCAGGAGAAAATACTCTGATGAAATGAAGAACATAAACAGAAAAAGCTGTGCCACACATCCAGCATAGGAGATGTTCCTGGTGTCCCAGAGGGAATTGTGCATGGCTTTGGGGACAGTGGTGCAGATGCAGCCCAGGTCAGTGAGGGCCAGGTTGAGCAGGAAGAAGAACATGGGGGTGTGCAGGTGGTGGCCGCAGGCTACGGCACTGATGATGAGGCCGTTGGCCAGGAGGGCAGCCAGGGAGATGCCCAGGAAGAGGCAGAAGTGCAGGAGCTGCAGCTGCCTCGTGTGTGCCAATGGCAGCAGGAGGAAGTGGCTGATGGAGCTGCTGTTGGACATTTGGTGTGTCTGGCCATGGGGACCTGTTCATGGATAAAGGAAAGTGACAAGTCAGTGGAGGCTGCTTTGAGCCAAACCTGGGCCATTCCCTGTAGATTGTTCCACTGTGACTCACCCACCTTTCTTCCTGCTCTGGGAAAACCTTCACCCGGGTCCCTTACTGAGCTCCAGTTGTGTGATCTGAGAGTTCCAGGAGCAGCCAGGCCTGTGCATGGGGGCTCTCAAGGAGCCATCCCTGCTCTGCTGCCCTGGGTTTGTTGCTGTGTGATAGAGGGACAAGGCTTGATATTCAGGATTTGTCAGTAGAATCACTCTTAATGAAGAAAGGCTTGGTAGCTTCTGCACTCCCAATTCTAAAGGATGGCAGGAGTTGGTTTTAGGATTTGTTTTCCTATCCACACATCAGTCGTGTTTTTCTGAGGACAGAAATCCCCAGCATTTCTGCTGAACTCAGAGTTTGCCAGTGAGAGATGTGAGAGACAAAAGATTCCACGTGACTCAGGGCAAGTTGAGGGACTGGATGGGCTTGTTCCCAGTTGCCCTGGGTTTGCACCTTTGGCTGGAATCAGAGCACAGTCACACTCCTGTGCCACCCTGAGATAAACCAGACCCTGCCCAGAGCAGAGGGATCCCTGAGTATCTCACCCTCTCTAAAGGTCTCTGAGCAAGTTCTCAGCACCCCCTTCTGCCAAGGACACTCACGGTTCCCTTGGCAAACCCAACAGCATTTCCTCAGCTGTGGCATCTGTGCACTTCTCCGTGGGACACTCACGGTACTCCAAGAGGCTCTGGCACAGATTTGAAACCAGAAGAGCATCTCAGAACTTGGAAGGACTCAGCAAAGAGACCCCCAGGTGTGCCCATGATGTGATCTCAGGGAGGGGGCTCAGCTCATTCCCCTTTCCCATGGACTGCTTTGCCCTCAGCCCCACAGGTCACAGGGAAGCTTGGACACCCCATTGCCATGGACACTCCTGCCTGGCAGGAAACCTAAAGGGCAGTGCCTGACTCAGTGCTGCAATCCCAGAGCCTCCCTGAGAACAGCAGTTTACAATGACAATATCAGAAGAGTGCAGGAACAAGAGAAGATGTTGTGGTGCTGTGCCTGGGAGGGCAGGGCAAAGACAGCCGGGCACTCAGGGCAGTGTTCCCTTACCCAGCTGTGCATGGCACCTCCCACACACCAACAGTGCCCTCCTGCCACCAGTATTGCTCTGTCCAGCCTCCTCTCCTTCCCTGAGCATCTCCCTGGGCCTGGACTTTTCCCTCCTGAGAAATGCCCTGTCCCTGACAGGCTCACAGAGCCCATCCCACCCTCTGTGCCCTCACCTGTCCCACAGAAACCTGCCTGTCTGCAGGGCCCTGCCTGGGGCAGGGTCTGTCTGCAGGTGGGCAAGGGCAGCTCAGGAGAGCCCTGCTGGGCCCTGCAAAGGGGATGCTGGTGCTGCCCGGGGCTGAGGAGTGGCTGAAGGCCCTTTGGGAGGTTCCCAGCAGAGACACTGACCACCCAAAGTTAAAGATCTGGAGTCTCTGTAAATGTTCAAACACTACTTTGGTGATCCTGTGTGTCCCTTTCAACTCAGAATGTTCTGTGATCCTGGGATTACAATTCCTGTTTTGCTTCTCTCATCCTTCTGTTGTCTATAATCAGAAGAGAAAAAAAACCCTTGCAAGAGTGTTAGAATGGTAAAGTAAAAACCAGATCTTTATTGGAACCTTCCAGGTGTCCCAGTGGGAATGGGGAACACCCGGCCCCCAATTACAACAATGTATTAATGTTGATTAATTAGGATATTTAACAGGAATATCCAATAGGAGATTAGGTTTCTCCAGTTACACACCCCTGGGTCAACACACTGGAGTAGGTCCAAAGGCTTCTTTGCCCCAATTTTTTTTTTGACTGCTCACATTCTGGTTAAAAAAAAAAAAAAAAAAATAAACCAAAAAAACATTTTTCTTGTAAGTCCTCTTCCTGATAATAAGACTATACATTATTTCAGGAATGTATTTAGAAGGCCAGCTTATTGTTCTAAAATCTAAGAGAAAGGCTAGGAAATTATCTAGAGTTATATATAGTTGCATAAGTATATAATAATAGTTTAATAGAATTAATTAAAAGTTTAATAGAGTCAATTAAGAATTATAAATTTATAACTATGTAATAGCATTTTACAGAGCTATGAATATATGAAAAGTACATTAAAAGCAAAAATCTTTTTGTCATCACCCCAGTTTTTCTATCCTTCTCCAAGTAGGAAATTGAAAACACTCTCAGGAATCCTCCTTTATCTTTACAGCAATACCAGATTCACCTTCTTTTGGGAAGTGTTCTCTGGAGCTGTGCCAGGCTGGTCTGGCTCTTCTCCCAGCTTCACCCAGCTCCTCTCAACAGCAGCACCTGCCCTGCTCAGGGTCGCTCCTTGCCCCCACAGCTTCTCCCCAGTACTGGGAGCAGCTCCCCGGGCTGGTTGAGAGCTGTCCCTGGCAGTCAGGAGAGTCCCTGCCCCAGCACAGAGCCCTGGGCTGCAGGACCCTGCTCTGCAGGACAGCCCTGGGCACCCCTGGCTGCAGCCCCAGCTGCTCAGCCCTGCAGCAGAGCCTGGACAAATGGGAGCTGCCTTGGGCTGTGCCTCGGGTGCTGCAGCAGGGAAACCCAGCCCTGCCCAGGGCCACATCCCCTGCACAGCTCTGAGAGCCCTGGAAGGTCCCAAAAGCTGTGGCATGTGCCAGCTTCAGGAGATCCCTGCAGGAACTGCAGCTTACCTTCCCACAACCAGAGGGTGACTGTTTCAAACACTGTGAGGATTTCTGCTCTAGTGAGCCCTCATTGAGCTGTGCTCTGTGCTCCCAGCCTAGGCTGAGTTTAACCCCTCTGTGCCTCTGTGCTGTGCCCAGGGTGGTTGCAGGCAGAGCCCCAGCCCTGCTGGTCTGTGCACAGGAGCTGCTTCTGGGCAGAGCTGTCTCTCTGCAGTGCTGCCCTTGCCAGGAGCTGCCTCTGTGCTGGAGCCTGGCCCAGCTCAGCAATACAGACACAGCAAAAGGACTTTAATGATCCTCTTGGGGGTTGGGGATGTATCCCTTAACATCAGTCCCTCAGAGGGAGCTGAAGAAACCTCTCAAGAACTCCAAGTCAGAATCAAACTCCAATGCACTGTCACACCTCGTCCTGCCCTCAGCATCACCCCCACATCCCAGTGGCCTCAGGAATCTGCTGGGACCAGTCCCTGGGCAGCCTTGGTCAGGAATGGCCCTGGGGGCTCCTTCATGCTCCCAGGGACTGCAAGTTTTTCAGCGGACTTTGGGTTTAGCTTTTGCCTGGAAGTCTCTCAAAGCTTTGTGGAATTATGGCCTCCAATTATCTATTTTAATTAGTCTCTTGAGAGCCTTTCTCAGTAACAACACTCAGTGGGGCTCATTAATACTTTAAGGTACTTCAGTTTTTTTTAAGGTACTTTCCTTTTTCCTTTCCTCTCCAAGTCTCAGAAGTTTTGGGCAATCATGGCCTCTTATTCTCTCCACCAAAGAGTCCATGAGAAGCCTGTGTTGGGGATGGACCTCAATGGGACCCATTAATGCTTTGAGACACTTTGGGTTTTTCTTCTGCCTTGGACTCCTGGAAAGGTTTGTGCAATCTCCTCTCAGGCCCTGAGGTTCAAGGGCTCAGCACCAAATGCACTATGGGGCTCATTGGGATCAAGCAAGTCCTCACAAACCATGGCTCTTCCTTGATTTCTTTCTGGTCTGGTGCTCTTCATTAGGAAGGTTTGCTGCTGCAGTTATGGAGAAATACTTCAAAGAGCTTGTAAGAAATATGTATTCCCATTTTAAATGGTGTCTTTCATTACTGTTTCTTTTTAGAGCAGAGGTGATTGCAGAATTCAGTGATTGATATTCATCCAGGGTCTTTCCTCAGAAGGTCTGGCCTGCTCAGACAAGCTGTGCCTGGAGGTCTGACACAGTGTGGACAATCTTGCTCCATATTCCCCAACCCCATTCTGTCTGTTCTCACGAAACTGGGACCTGCTTTGCTTGGAGAACTTGCTGCACTCAGGCAAAGAGGGGCTTTCATCCTTTTGTCTTTTGAAGCAATCAAAAGCTCCTGAGTTTCCCAATTACAAACAGACACCCTCCTTAAGTATGTGTCGAGACACAAAGTGCCACCAACGAGGTTTCTCTTCCCAAGGTTGAACAATGCAAGATCTGTATTAGACCTTTGGATTCCTTGGTTTCATGAGCCCTTCTTGTGTCACCATGGACTTGGGTTCTGTGAGGCTATGTAGTGTCACAATTGATGTTTGGTTACATGGGGCCCCACAATGTCACAGGGGTTTCCTTAGTTCTGTGAGTTTCTGTGGTGTCACAATGGATGTTTGGTTCTATGTGCCCCACAGTGTCACAGGTGTCTTCTTTTTTCCTGTAGTAAACAACAGCAAACCCCACTGGCAAATCCAAATGCCTGGGAAGAAAGAGAAATGGGGACATTTGGAGTGATGGCTTTTGTCTTCCCAGGGCACAGTGCTGTGGGGTGGGGCCCTGCTGTCCTGGAGATGGCTGAACAGCAGCCTGGCCATGGAAGGGGGAAGAGGCAACAACCACTGTCCATGGAACTGCAACAGCAGAGAGGTCAGGCCAAAGGCTGGGCTTAGTAGACTGTCATCAGCACAGGAAACATCAGTGTGAGAGGAAAGATGTGTGTGCTAATGTATTTACAAATCATTAGGTGGGTGAAGGGATGGATGTTAAATCCTTTGAAATGAGTGGAAATGTTTCTACTGACTTTGGGCAGCAGGTTTGTTAATGGGCCCAGACAGTTTGGCTCCTGAAACAGACAAGGGTCTTCAGAAGGCCGAACTCCTGAACTTCAGGGGGAAATGCCAGGTTCAAGGGGGAAAATGGTGTAGGTGGGTCAGGAAGGTTGTACCTTCCTAGCACCTTGGCCAGCCAGGAAAGGAAAAGGCCACGTGCAGCTGGGAGTTTTTGATAAAATGAGGCTTCATCTTCTGAAACCTCGAGAGAGAAAACCCTGCGGGCGTGTGCCCCAGTGACCTCTCTCCCTTTTTTCAAATTATGTTGAAGTACTCCTCTGTTGCCTTAATGGACATAAACCTCTTGTGTTTAGGGATTTTCCTGACAGTGAAAACGTGGAATCTCATGGAACCGAATGTCCACAGTTTCATGGCGCAGCCTCATAGAGCTCTGGATTCCATTGTGTCACAATGGGAACACATCGATCAAAGGTTCCACAGTGGCACAGTGGTCTCTTTCCTGTTGCAACCAGCATGGAACAAAGGCTCTCTAATGACACTGCGGGGCCTTATGGAATGCAAGAGATCATCCTGATGGAATGGAAACTCATTGAACAAGAGCCCACTGTTTCACAGCCAGGCCTCATGGAATGCTGGAGACCATTGTGTCACAATGGAAACCTATGGCACAAAAGCTCTGCTGTGACCTAGTTGGACCTCATGGAATCCAAGAGACCATTGTGATGCAATGGAAATGCATGGAACCAAGGCATCATTGTGACAAACCTAGGGCTGATGGAACCAAGGAGACCACTGTGGTGTAATGGAACCTCAAGGATTCCTCAAGGGTTCCTTTTTCAATTGTCAACATATCAGGCTCTCATAAAACTAAGGAGAACATTGTGACACAATGGATTATCATGGAACCAAGGCCCTGTTCTGACAAAGCATGGCCAGAGGGAAACCCAGTGCACTGAGACATCTCCAGCCTTGGAGGAAGCGAGTGTCCATTGTGACACACCACAGCCTTGTGAATCACAGGAGAGCACAGTGATGCTGTGGGACTTTGGGGAACAAAGTGTCAATTGTAAAGTGGAGACCCATGAAAGCCAGGAGACCATTGTGACACTGTGGAGTCACATGGAAGCAAATGTCCACTGTTTCATGTTGCAGCGTCCCAGAGCACAGGAGATAGTTGTAATACAATGGAAAAATGTGGAACAAAAGCTCCATAGTGAAAACAGGGCCTCATGGAATTCAAGAGACCATTGTGATGGAATGGAAACTCATGGACTCAAGTGTCCACTGTTTCACTGTGCCTTATGGAACCAAGAAGATCATTGTGGTGCAATGGCACCTCAAGGAAACAAGGGTTCATTGTGAGACCAAGGCTATACTTTGACCAAGTGGGGCCTCATGGCACACAGGTGCCACTGGGACATTGCCAGGCCCAGTGGAAACAAGGCTCCATTATTGCACAGCAAGGCCTCACGGCACCCAGGAGAGCACTGTGACACAAAGCAGTCTGGGGAAACCAAGTGCCAACTGCAAACACTGTGGGGCCTCATGGAAGCCAAGTACCACTCGGATAGTGCCAGGGCATGTGGAACTCAGTGTGCATTGTGATGCAGCACAGCCTCATGGAACTCAGCAGACCACTGGGACAACCTGGAATCTCACAGATCCAAGGCTCTTCTTCACCAAAGTTGGGTGTCATGGGACTAGAGGTGCCTCTGGGACTGCCAGTTCTTGCAGAATCCAGTGTCCATTATGACACAGCACAGCCTTACGGAAACATGGGGACCATCGTGACTAAATGGAATCTCATGGAAGCAATGTCAATTGTGAGCACAGCATGGCTTCATGGAACCCAGGGGCAAGTGGGACCGAGCCATGGCTCATGGAAGCAAGGGACCATTGAGACACAGAGGGGCCTCTTGAAACCTAGGAGAACATTGTAGGACAATGGAATCTGATGGAGCCAAGTGTCAGTTGTCAAAACAGCAGGGTCGCATGGAACCCAAGTGACCATTGTAACTCCATGGAATCTCATGGAACAAACTGTCACTTGTAACACAGCAGGGTGTCATGGAACACAGGTGCCACTGGGACATTGCCACTGCTCATGGAACCAAATGTCCATTAGGACACAACTGGGCCTAATGGATCCACCAAGAGCACAGCTCCTTATTGTCACAGTCTGTGGGTCACATTGAAGTTGGAGAGTAACAAAATAAAATATGGCACATACAGTGACATTTCCTTGTGGACAGTACTGAAAAATTGAAACCAAGGAAAGAAAAGAACAAACCACCAAATGTTGCCTCTAGTAGTTGCTTGGGGTGAAGGTGAGTAAAGGAGCAGGAAAGGCCTTTGTGAGGGTTTTACAAAGATATTTATTTCAGCCACCAGTCAGCATCGTCCAGAGTTCGGGGAACAAAGGCTAAGGGGCTTGTGGGGAGGTTCAGGTTTTGTCATGGGATAAGAAGGCGGGGAAATTGTTAGGGACCAATTGCCAAGGGGCAGGGGGTGCTCAAGGGTGGGGTTAGGGTGACAAGGCCAACAGGTGAACAGAGTGGGGGTGACCGAAAGGCTGAGTGACAGGGAGAGGGCACAGGGAGCTTCTTTAATGGAGAATGCCTTTCTGGGTCTCCACAACTCCCCTTTTATTTGTTATTTAAAATGGCTTTTTAAAACGATTTTAAAATTAAATGTAAAATTAAGGTAACTAAAAAACACAAAATGACAAAAACAATCAAAAGCATTCATAAACCAGTTTTTAAAATGCAAGCTATTTCTTGAGTTCTCAGTGTTTGAACAGGTTTTTGAAGCATTTTGGAAGTGGTAGGAAGGAAGGTGAAGTTTTTTCAGCAAGGCTTGTCAGGAAACTGAGGAAGGAAGGGGATCCTTTAGCATGGAATGGAACTTTGGTGACTTTGATTGAGCTTGTATGAGGTAGAATGGGGATAGGGTACCTGTTGAAACTTTAAATAGAAATCATTCATTTTGAAGAAAAATTGGGAGATTTTATATTGCCTTGGGAGATTTTTCTTTCTTCTCTCCCTCCCATATCATCCCCCGCTTTGTATTAAAAAGGAACTTTGGTAAAACAGATTGGCAGCTGGGTAGCAAAGGTAGGGAGAAGCATGGCAGTGGGAGGGAGACTGTGGAGCGGAAAGGGGGTTAGGAATTTGAGGGAACATAAAGAAAGGGTAATGAAATTTGGGGAAATTTTGAAAGGACTTACTTTATGGATGGAAAAAGGGGAAAGTGGGAGGGAAGTAGGGAAGCAATAGGGATTGGCAGAAGGCACATATTTGTTTGGCAGGTTTTGCAAATGGAGGAATAGACTTTTGGCTCCAGGACAGCTGAGTGACGTTTTGTGCTGTTTTTGCTTTTGGGTTGCTGCTGTAACTTGAAGGCTGTTGGCTTTGATGTGTGAAGGACAAGGTTTTCTAGTAGCTGAATTGTAGCTGCAGTTTGGTGCATGAATGCTTCCCTGCACCGGGAATTTACCAGGCCCTGTAACATTTGCTGCCTGAAGGCCCTTTTTCCTTTGTACTATGTCAAATTTCACTTATTCTCCACCTCCTACACTGGGGAGACATTTTCTAGGGTTATTTTTTTTTATTGCAGTTTGATGAACAAACACATCTTCTTTGGTATCATTTCGAGTGATGAATCCGTATCTATTTTTTACAGTGAACCATTTGACAGTTCATAACACTTTTTTAGCAATGATGTTTTTACTTTTGCTGGTGAGTTTGTGTTCGTGTCTGTGCTGCTGGACGTGCTGGTGTCAGAGGGGCTGTTTTTGTTGTGGGTTGGCAGCGGCAGAGCTTGAGGAGTGTGAGCTGCTCTGTGCTGGGGGTGCCATGCACGCCAGCGGGGCTGAGTGCGCGGGCTCCAGCCCACGGGGCTGCCCACGGGGCTGCCCACGGGGCAGGGGGTGCGTGGGGCTCCACGGGGGGCAGGCAGCGAGCGGGGCGGGGGGTGCAGGTGGTGAGCGGGGGCCGCTTTCGCCGCTTCTCTTTTCGCCGGCACAGCGAAAAAAGTGGCACGGTGGCTGTGCTGGCGATGAGGCGCTGCTGCTGCTGCTGCTGCTGCTGCTGGGGCTGTGGCTTCTGGCGCAGAACTTCTGAGGCCAGAGCGTAGCTCCTGGCTCCGGGGCGGTGGCAGCAGTGGGGTGGCCGCGGACTCTCTGTCACTGCATCTGCTTAGCTCGGCTGCTCGGGGGGCAGGGTGTGTGTGGGGGCAGGGTCCCGAATAGGAGGGGAGGGGCGCGACTCAAAAATGGGAGCGGAGGGGGATTTTGTGCGTCCCGTCACGCGGTCTGCGCCATTTTGTGCAGCCGGGGTGAGGGAAGAAAGTGAAAATGAAAACTTTTCTTGCGACTGGAGAGGGGCTGTAGGGGAAGGGGAATGCAGAAAAAGCTGGGGTTCAGCATTTTCTGAATATTCATTAGGAAGCTGAACACCTAGACGAATTAAAATAAACAAACGTAGAGTTTTTACTACTAGGAAGTCTTCACTTTGCAATTTTCCCACTGCCTCATTTAAATTAGAAATTATTTTTGTGAAACGTCAAGATAATTTTCACACAGCCAGCATACTAAAAGTTTCAAATCCCCCTTCAAGAATTGAAAATTGCTGCAATAAAGAATGTTTTTAAATTGATGATAAATTTCCCGCTGCGAGCAGATGGATCTTACTGGCATTTTTTTCACCCCAAGTCTCTTCCTAGCACGCGAGAATAAAAAGAGATAAAGCAAAGAGTGCTGCAGAGTTTTAAACTCACCACAGTAAGATTAAAAAACAGTCTCGGGCTGGTTGATGTAGATGCATTCATGGAAAAGAGTCTGGGTTCGGAGCGCCATGTGTTGCATTTAGAAGTTGCTTGGGGTGAAGGAGCAGGAAAGGCCTTTGCCGGTTTTACAGAGATGTTTATTTCAGCCTCACATGGATCCAGGGTTCAGGGAACAAAGGTGAAGGGGCTTGTGGGGCTCCAGGTTTTGTCATGTGATCAGCAGGAGGGAAATCCTTAGGGACCAATTGCCCAGGGACATGGGGGTGCCACAAGGGAAGGCAGAGGGCCAACAGGGAATTAGGGTGGGAGTGACCAAAAGGCTGACCGACAGGGAGAGGGCACAGGCCTTGTTCTAATTGGGAATGCCTTTCTGGGTTCCGCAGTCTCCCTCTTCGTCATTACTGACACATTTACCAACCTAAAGCCCCCCTCTCTATCTCCTCCCCGTCCCTGGATATGGCCCTGTCAGTTCTGCACTCAGTGCTGCCTCCAGCCCTGAACCCCCTCATCTACAGCCTGAGAAACCAGGAGCTCAAGGCTGCAGTGTGGAGACTGATGACTGGGTGGTTTCAGGAACATTAAAGTGCTGGCAAATTTCTGAATATCACTTGTAGTAAAAGTAATCTTTGATACTTCTTGTTGTTTTCAATTTGAAGCTTTTTTTTAATCTACTTTTCTTTTAATGTTGTCCACAAAAATGTAATTCTTTGTGGCATTTCCCACTTTGATTTTCTCCACCTTCCCTATGACCACAAACTCTGTCAATGAGGAGCCGCACCCTCAGTGGCTTTAAATTAACTAAAGGATCTCTCAGCAAAGTTTTCTCCAGAGATGCCACTTTTGTTTCCTTCTCTGGGGCAGCAGCAGCAATGTCTGTGTGCAGATACTGGGGCAAATTCATCTGCTGACAGAGCACAGTGCTGCAGAGAGGAGATGGAGCTGAGTGAGCACAAATGCCATCAGCCCCTGGGGCCAGCAAGGGCTGGGGGACTGGTGGGGAAACAACACAGTTTTTTTTTGTGGAGGCCTCTGAAAGTCTGTTCCCATGAGTTGTGAATTTCCTGTCCCACTGAAGACGTTGTTGCTCAGAGCCAGGGCAGCCTGGCAGCCACCCCCAAACTGCCCTGAGCATTTCCTTTCCTTCACCTTGGATTTCTTTACTCTCTCAAAATTCTGATTTCTTCCTCTTTCCAATCCCTCTCCCCTCCCCTACAAACAGCCCATCCCTCTTTGCCCTTTCTTATCTGGCCCCACTCCCCATTTCAGTTCCTGAGTTGGCACCATGGGAATATCCCTTGGGGAGCAGGATCATCCTACAAGTACTTCAGGAATTGTCTGCAGGGTCCTGCAGTGCCTCGTGCTGCTCCCTTGCCAGAGGCACCACAGACCAGGGGGGCACATCTGGGCTGCTGTGTCTGGGTATGGGGCTCCCTGTTCTGGGCAGTGAGGAAGGGATGGAGAGGCTCTGCAGGACTGACAGGATGAGCTTTGGGGTCTGTGAGGAGAAGCTGAGGGATCTGGGCTGCTGGACCTTCTGAAGAGGAGGCCCAGGGCTCATCCTGCAATTGCTCCAAGGGTGGTTTCAGAGAATCACAGAATAAGCCAGGCTGGAAAAGATCTTGGAAATCATCAGTTCCAACCTGTGCTCTGACACCACCTTGTCTCCCCTGAGCCTCTTCTTATCCAGGATAAACATCCTCAGTTCCCTCAGCCACTCCTCACTGTCCTTGCATTCCAGACACTTCAACAGCCTTGTTGCCCTTCTCTGGACATTCCAGCCCCTCCATGTCCTTCCTAAATTGGCCAGCCCAGAACTGGATACAGCACTCAAGGTGCTGCCCAACCAGTGCCGAACACAGAAAAAAACCCACTGCCCTGATCCTGCAGGCCACACCATTCCTGACCCATACGTGTCCCAGGGGTTGGATGAGGGAAATGCTGGGGAGGGAGTAGGGACAAAGTGATATTGATGGTCAGTCTTCAAGGATCTTGATTTTCGTATCTATTCAGATTGCACTAGAAAGTGCTGGGAGTCAATATCAATTGGAGATTACTAGATCTAGAAACAGGAAAAACAACAACACAAACCAGTTCTCTCTCCATTTTTTAAAATATATTACATTCACTTGAAATACACTTCTGAAATCTGTTTAATTAACCACAAAAGAATTGAAAACTTAAATTATTCCCAAGGGCTTTTCTTGTTTGGGTGTTTTGAACAAATGTTTGTCAGCATTTGTTGCTGAATTCCTGAACTGAAGAGATCAAGAAAGAAGAGAGCTCTGGACTAGTAAAATTCATCAGCCGCCTCCAAGTGGCAGAGGATCCATCTTCATCAGAGCAGGAATGAACAGAAATGGGCACAGCTTTGTGGCTGCCCCAGCTCTGGGATGGGCCCTGGGCCTGGAGCAGGAGTAGCTCTGCAGTGCCCCAAGGCTGGGGCTGTTGTGTTGGCCTGGGCAGATGGGATGGCAGCAGGGGCTGCAGAGCTCTCAGGAGCTCAGGGAGAGGGGAGCAGGGTACACAGGGAGCCTCCTTTTGCCTTGGCCAAGCACCTTGCCCATGGCTGGGGCTGAGTCCTGTCTGAGCTGCAGCTGCTGCTGTGCCCTGCCCAGGGGCTGAGGCCTTGCGGCCACTGCCCAGAGCCCCCTGCCCTGAGCAGAGCTGTGGGGCCAGAGCCGGCTGGGCTGTGCTGGGGAGAGGCCCTTGGTGCTGCACAGAGCTCAGGGCAACTGGCACAGCTTGCAAGGAGCTGGGCTGGCCTGAGAGAGCCTGCCAGAGAAAGCAGCAGTGTCCATCTCAGCCTGGCTGAGCGTGCAGGGGCAGGACTCAGCCCAGCCCTTGTGGGGCAGGGCCAGCACCTGGGGAAGGCATTGGAAACAGGCAAGTGGCCAAGAGAGGAGGCTGCTCTGTGCCCTTGGTGGCATGCACAGAGCAGGGAGGGGGCCCAGGACATTTGTCACTGCCAGCCTCTGTCCCCAGCCATTGCCAGCCCTGGCTGCTGAGCCCAGGTTTGCCCTGGGCTGAGTTTGACTGTGGCCCAGCTCCATCCTCCTGTGGGTCTCAGGGCCTGTTCCCGGCCATGGCCAGCCCTGCCCGGCCTCTCTGCTGGCCCAGAGCCCGGCAGAGCCTGGGGCAGGGCTGTCAGTGCAGCCCACAGGTGCCACGGGCTGTGCAGGAGCTGGCAGAGGCTGCCCAGCAGGGAAGCCATGGGGCACAGAGCCCCAGGGCTGCTGTGGGCACCACGGCTGCACCTCCAGATCCAGAGCAGATGTGAGAGATGGGAAGAGAGTCAAATAATTCCTAATGGATTCTTTATTTTGTTTGCTTATGCAGGTGACTTGCTTCCACTGGTAGAGGAGGTGTTAAATGTCAGATAACACTGGTAGAGTGAAAAGAATAATATTATTTAGCTGAAAAATTATTGCATGCATAATACACCATGAGGAAAAAAAGGCACATATGATCAAAGGAGCATCTGAATTTTTCAGAGGATGAGAGACTCATTGATGTTCTTCTAGTAGTCAAACTTGCTCAAATACTTTCCTCAGGGTTTCTTTTAGGTGAGAGGTGAGCACTAGAGGCCTGAGCAGCCAGAGATCACTGTCCTGTCCTGGCCAATGTTGTCTGGAGAACCCTTGTATATTAGGAATTTTTCAGTATCACTGGGTAGGACACTGGGTAGGACACTGGGTAGGACAGATGGTTCTTTTCCATTGGAAGGAAAGCACGGGGCTCCAGTACTTCAAGGGCTGATGAGAAGAAACCCTTGGCTTGCGAGAATCAGTCAAACTTGCCAGGTGGCCCCCGGGAAGACCAGACCACCCAGATCTGTTCCATGACCTGTTGGTTCCACGAGGCCCCTCAGTGTCACCTTGCTTCTGCAGTGTCACAATGTCCCCTTGCTTCCTTGAGGCCCCACAGTGTCACAATGGCCCCTTGTATCCATGGTACCCTGCAGTGTCACAATGGTCTCCATGGTTCCTTGATGTCCCCACAATGTCACCATGGTCTCTATAGGAAAGAAGTGAGCCCCAGTGTTGCAGGGGCAGATGAAGGGCAGTCATCAGACACACTAGGACAGCCAGACTTGACTGTATTGGCAATTTTTTCTGGTAACCATCTCCGAATATATGGAATTTCAGAGGCGGAATACCAATTTTGGACATTAACGCCTGGAGGAGAAACAGTTCTTTCCCATAAGAAGGAAAGAATGGGACACTGGTGTTTCAGAGGCAGATGGAAGGCGGCTATCAGAGGCCAAAGGCAGCCTGAATTCTGTCCTGGCAACTTTTGTTGGAAAGTAACCCTCGGATGCACAGAATTTTGGAGGTGAAATCCCAATTTTGGTCATTTCTGCATTGATAAGAGGGTTGAATCTTTTCCATAGGAAGGAAAGCACCGAGCGCCAGTATTTCAAAGGCAGAAAAGGTGAGAGGTGGCTCCTGGGAGGCCAAGCCAGCCAGACCATTTTGTCCTGGCAGCTTTTGCCTGGGAGAAATTTTTTGGACATACAGAATTTGGGAGGCAGAATCCCAGTTCTGACCATAGACATCTTGACAAGAACCATGGTTCTTTTCCATTTGAAGGAAAGCACTGAGCCCCAGAGTTTCAAAAGTAGGGGAGAGGCAGCCTCCAAGAGGCCAAGCATAGCCAGACCTGTCTGTCCTGGCAGCTTTCACTTGGGAGCAATCCATGGATGTACAGTGTTTTGGAGGTGGAATCTCAATTTTGGCCATAGGCACCTCGTCAAGGTGAATGGTTTTTTTCATAGGAAAGAAAAGTGTGAAGCCCAAATATTTTGGAAGAAGATGAGGTGTGAGCACCATAGACCAAGCCAGTCTGACCTGTCTCTCCTGGCACCTTTCATCTGGGGTAATCCTTGAACACAGGTATTTTTGGAGGTGCAGTATCAATTTTGGCCATGAGCGCCTGGCATGGAAGGAGAGTTCCTTTCATTTGGAAGGAAAGCACCGAGCCCCAGTTTTTCAAAATGCAGATGAGAACCAGCTGTCAGGAAGCCAAGGCCAGCCAGACTTGTCAGTCATGGCAGCTTTTGTCTTGGAGTTATCCTTGGATATAAGGAATTCTGGAAGTGGAATCCCAAATTTGGCCATGGATGCCCGGATGTCAAAGGTTGTTTTTTTTCCCCATAAGAAAAGCACATGGGTCCCAGTGTTTCAAAGGCAGATGAGAAGTGACCTCTGGGTAGGCAAACCAGCCAGATCTGTCTATCCTGACAGATTTCATCTGGCAACAATCTTTGCATATAAGGAAGTTAGGAGAAGGAATCCAAATTTTGGCCATGGCCACTTCAATGAGAAAGACAGTTCTTTTCCACAGGAAGGAAATCACACAGCCCCAGCACTTGAGGGGCTGATGAGCAACAGCCCTCGACATGCCAAGGTCAGCCAGACCTGTCAGTTGTCACCCAGGAGGCCCAGCCAGTCAGACCTGTTTGGTGTTCCCTTGGTTCCACAGGGTCCCACAGTGTCCCAAGATTCTCCTTGATTTCATGAGTCCCTCTAGTGTCACAATATTCTCCTTGCTACAATATTCTCCTTGTCACAATGCTTTCCTTGCTTCTGCAGTGTCACCATGGACCCTGGGTTCCATGTGGCCCAGTTGTGTCACATAGTTCCTTGGTTCTACAGGCCTTGGTTCTACAGACCACATGGTTTCATCACTGACCCTTGATTCCATGGGACTCCTGAGTTTCAAAAAAGTCCCCCTGATTCCATGAGGCACCAGTGTCACCAGGGCTTCTTGGTTCCCTGAATTTCCACAGTGTCTAAACTTGGACCCACATTGTCACAACTGACTCATGGCTCCATGGGGCTTCACAGTGTCACCATGGTCACTGTCAGAGGCTGGATGAGATCAATGTCCCAGACACCTTGGGATGAGCTGTCAGACAGTCACACAGTGGGCTTGTGCTGACTCAGGCTCTGAGCAATCACAAGTTCCACCTGGGGGAGGCTCACGATGGCCCAGGGGCTCAAAACACGGGGCAGGCACTAAGCCCATGGTCCGTACCCTGCCTTCTGCTGGGGTCTGTGTCTCACCCACACTGGAACCCAAGGAGTTGGTAGCCATGTGTGTATCTTTCTATAGAGCTTCTGTCTTTATGTCTCTCTCTCTTCCCTCTTCTTCTAATGCTCTTGATATGGAAAAGTTTGGGTACCTCAAGAAATTAAGTGTTTAAAGGTTTCTAAGGTTAAATGGGTTAAGTTAATGAAATTCCTGCTATGGTGAATGTTTTGTGATAAATTGGATGTATTAAATCCTTTTCAAGAGATCCTTGATTTTCTATACTTTGCCAGTAAAGTTTTAGTGTTATTTTGAACTCTTGAGAATATCTGGCTGGGTTTTCTCTTGTGCACCAAACCTGAGTGAAGGAACCTTTGGTCACCTCCAGCATTTCAGTGTTCTGGGATGTTACAGCCCTGCAGGCTCACAATGGCCTCTTGTTTCCATGAGGCCCTGCTGTGTCAAACTGGCCCTTGGCTCATGAGCATCTGGAGTGTCACACTGATTTTGGGAATCAGGAATTGACACCAAAATTGTAGAGTGTATGTTTTATTGCCAGCTGGGACACATGGGCGGATATCTCCTCCAAACCAGGTGTACCTGGTCAGACAGGTTCCAGGTATAAATACACATTGATCCCACAAGCCCACATCTCCCTGCCCACCCATTTCTGCCTTCTCCCACTTTGGATTGTGATTAGCTGCCACACCTCCTGCTGTCATGTTTGGTGGTCCTTGGGATAAAGGCTGTATGTCTTCCTTGGTGATTGCTGTTTGACCTCTGCTTCTGGGCAAGCAAAGTGCAGGTCTGTCTCTTCCTCATGTTAAATTGTCCCACCAAAAACCACTTGTCTGGTTCTGGCTGATTTTTGGAGCCTCAGGTTTCTGCTTCGTCAGGCTTGTGTAACACCTAGGTCTTGCTTTGCTGAGTTTTTGCAATATATCTTAACTTAATGTTTTTTTTTTTCCTGGCAACTAAGTTCCTATGTGGTCTGTTAGATACTGTTTCTCCTATGTGATCTATTTCCCCTCCACATGCTTAAGCATATTATAGTCTTCTAAAATCCTGAATTTTTACAACCATATATGTTCCCCATCTCACTGATCCCGAGGGAGCAGCAGCAGTGCCTGGATCTGATCCCTGACTGGGGCAGAGCTGGACAAATGACCCCCACAGCAGCAGCAGCAGCAGCACATGGAGCTGACTTTCAGCACAGCCCCTGCCACTCTCCCATCCTGTGTGCAGTGGTCTCACAGCAGCCTGGGGCACCTGGGAGCCCTCAACTGGAGGCTGTGCAGGAAACAGAGGTGGGGACTCCCTGTCCATGTGCAGCTTCCAGATGGAAAAGGCTGCTGTGAGCAGCAGCTCCAAGGACAGAGAAAAGAGGGTCTGGAGCTCTTGATCTGTGCCAGTTCCACAGCCCTGGGCAGCAGCCACCGAGCACAGGGGAACAGAGGGCACAGCAAGAGGGACAAAACCAGTCAAGGTCAGGGACTGGGAAGAGCCAGAGCTGAGAACAGCAGGAGCAGCCGCTTCACTGCACCCTTGGAGAAAGTTCTTGGCTGGTTCAAAGTACTGAAAGGTGTGAAGGGCAGAGAGGAGACCACACCAAACAATGCTCCTGTTTTCACAGTCTCCCCTCTCAGTGTCCCAGAAGAAATTGGATGAACTCTATTCTTCTCTTCGAATTCTTTCAATCAGCATGAGCAGCTGAACACCAGGATCTAAAGGAGCCTTAGGCCACAAAAGCTGAGCAAGAGGAGACATTTTGACTAAGGTCATGCTGCCAACATGGACCTAGCTGAATCCAGCAGATGGAATCCTGGAATTATAGAATCCTTTCTGTTAGAAAATACCTCTGAGCACATTGAGTGTGGTCTTGGTAAATCACTACAAAATGCTGCTTTTTAAATGTAGATGGTTGGAATAAGTCCTGTCCTAAATTCCCAGGTATTGGGAAAACCATTCCTAGAGTTTGTTGGCTCTGGAGTGAACTGAGTTCAGAGCACCATGAGAGCAATGGGGAAGTCAGCTGAAAGAAGCTGAACCACTGGATGTATTAAAACATGGAAAAATGCAAAGAACTTGTGTGTTGGAAAAGATGAGGATGAATTTTTTTTAACAGCACCAACAGAGGGAATGATTGGTGTCAAAATGCTCCCACGTGGAGCAACAGAAAAGGTTTTTAATCTTGAGCTAGGTTTCATTTGTGCAAAGGAAAGAGTAATAATATAATAAATAATTATATATATATATATATAATAAAAAAAGAGGTGTATACTTCCACATATATATAATGACATTGTAAAATAATGCTCCAAATACTAATTGTTTAGCTTTGGCTGCTCAGGGATGTAACAGTAAATACTCTACAGAAAATGATTGGCCAGGACCCAAACATCACTGGTGAACTGTGTGAGATTGTGTGCAATGAAGGAAGGAGTAAAGGATGAAATTGGCAGTTTTGTAGGGTTTGCTAACACTAGAATGTGGAATGCTTTGTCTGCTCCTGTGAAAAATAAAGTGGGTAAGACTGTTGGGTTTTTCATATAGCAGACCACCCACAAGCTGCAGCATTAATTGAACAGATGAAGGGGTTGTTTAAAGGGCACTTGAAAAAAAATAGGAGATGGGAACCTGTCAGAATGAAAAACCCATCTCACAGAAGTGCTCCATACCCTTAACAATGGGCCCAGTGGGAAATGGAAACCACCTGGATGTGCATGGCTGCACCCGATGTGCAAATACAACCATGGACAGTGAGGCTTGGACTCTTTGGGAAATTATTCTGGGTGTGATGGCCCCTGACAGGGCCACCCTAGAGGCTGCAGGGCTGGACCTTTATGCTTTAGAATTAGTTAGGATAAATCAGAAGCAAATGAGAGTTATAAATACCAGAACAGGTATTCAGATTCCTCCAGGACGCTTTGGTTTCCTAAATGCTTACTCAAGCTTGGTCTTGAAGTGTTCATGTCTTGGGAGAAGTAACTGGTACAGTTTATCAAGGAGAAATTAAAGTAATTCTCTTAAGCAATAATGAACAATTGGATTATTCAACCCCATGACAGGGTAGCACAATTATTGATATTGCAGTTTTTAAAACAATTGTGAAAAAAGGACATCCACCTTAAACCACTGCTGTTCATAGAGATAAAGGGTTTGGATGCACCAGTCCTAATAATGGAGCCAGAGTGTGGGTGCAGAGGCCAAATGGCCCTCCCAGGCCAGCTGAAGGAACAGCTCTGGGGAAAGACAACACTGTCTGAATTCTGAAACCTGGCTGAGCAAGATGGGAATATGTCCCTGCATCCAAGTGTTCTGTGCCAGAACAAGTGGATGTTATGGGATATTGTTTTACTGATCCCGCAAGACCAAATCTCCCTTTTTGGCCCAACAGCACTTTGGAAAATGCCCTGATCCACGGGGCTCCATGTGAAGGCTGATGTGACACTGAGTCACATTCACACAAATTCCATCCAGGAGCCTGGGTGCCCTCAGGGACTGGGACCAGGCACCTCTCCAGCCAAGGGGAAAGGACCCCACCAAGCCTTGTCACCCACAGACAGCACGGTACAGCTGAACAGCAAAGGATCCTGGGGACATTATTCTGAAATTAAACAGGTGTCAGCTCTGTGAGCAACAGAATTATTCTTTCTAACTCAAATGGGATTGAGGAAAAAGGATTTAAAAACATGTCACTAAACTACTACTGAATTTTATCTTGATAGTCAGGTAGAATCTTTGTTTGTCAGAAACGCCTCCAGAGTTTTATCAAGGATTAGTCATGAAAATGGTCATGAAAAAGTGAAGATTAAAATACATAGACTACTCAATCTAAGTAATTGCTGGATATGTTCTCAAGCAGAGGGAAATCAAAGCAGAGCCATGGTTTGTCAGGTTTTCCATGGTTTGCATTTTTAAAATGAGCCCCGTCGTGCATTTGGTGCTGAGCCCTTGAACCTCAGGGCCTGAGAGAAGATTGCACAAACCTTTCCAGGAGTCCAAGGCAGAAGAAAAACCCAAAGTGTTTCAAAGCATTAATGGGTCGAACTGAGGTCTCTCCCCAACACAGGCTCCCCATGGACCCCTTGGAGAAGAGAATGGGAGGTCATGATTGCACAAAAACTTCTCAGAGAATCAGAGAAGAAAGGAAAAAGGAAAGTACCTTAAAAAAACTGAAGTACCTTGAAGTATTAATGAGCCCACTGGGTGTTCTTACTGAGCCCCAGGGCCATTCCTGACCAAGGCTCCCCAAGGACTAGTCCCAGCACATCCCTGAGGCCACTGGGATGTGGGGGGGATGTTGAGGTCAGCACAAGGGGTGACAGTGCCCAGCCTTGCTGGGGCTGTGCCAGGAGGCCCCAGTGGCTCAGGACAAGGTGTCTCCTCAGAGCCCTTGGTGGCACAGACCCTGCTGTGCCCCAGGGCACCAAGGCTTGGCTTCTCTTTGTCCCCACCTGTCATCTCTGCCTCCAGTTCTCTGCTCTGATTGAGGCTTGGGGACACTTTCTCAGTTGTGTCCCTCAGTGGGACCCATTAAAACTTCCAAGAAACTTTGGAGTTTGATTCTCATTTGGAGTTCTTGAGAGGTTTCCTAACAAACCATGGCTCTGCCTTGATTTCCCTCTGGTCTGGTGTAGTTCATTAGGATTATTTCCTATAATAGTTATGGAAAAACACTTCAAAGTGTTTCTTAAAAATATCCATTCCTATTTTAAAGGATGGATTTTATTACTGTTGTCTTTAAGCAGAGGTGATTGCAGCACTCTGTGATTGATATTGATCCAGAGTTTCTCCTCAGGATGTCTGGCCTGCTCAGAGAAGCTGTGCCTTGAGGTCTGAGCCAGTGTGGGCAACCTTGCTTCACATTCCCCAACCCCATCCTGTCTGCCCTCACTCACCTGAGACCTGCTGTGCTTGGAGAACTGCTTCCACTCAAGCAAACAGGGTTTTCTCCCCTTTGTTTTACTTTTGAACCAATCTAAAACACCTTATTTTCCCCAGTGCAAACAGACACCCTCCTGAGGTATGTGTCAGCCCAAGGTGCCACCAAGGAGGTTCAGGCCGGGGACCGGGGCCTCAGGGGTGGTGCCTGGAGTCGGCGCCATTTTTCCTTTCTGCCTCTAACTCCCAGCATGCCTTGCAGCCCCATAGAGCCCCATTGGAGCCGGGACTACAATACCCATCATGCCCTGCGCTCCACAGAACCCCGGTATCCCCCCCATATGTCCAATAGATGTCCTCCAGATACTCCAAGGGTCCCTAAGTGTCCCCTCAGCGCCCATTCGCGTACCCCCAAAAACGTCCCAGAATTCCCTGAATGCTCCCAAGCCCACAGATGCCTGTTACAGCCACTTCTGGGAATTCATCTGCTGCTATCCCCCGTGTGCTCAGAGCACCTTATAACACAGTCCCGTGCCTAAAACTCCTGCTGTGCCCCGTGCCCTAAAGTGCCTGGTTAGAGCTCCCCAAGCTCCCCCAAGTGCTCCTGAACTGTAAACATTCCTCCCTGAGAACCTGAAGTTGCTGTTCAGAGGCAAAAGTGTCCCCCAAGTGCCCTCCCAGAGCTCGTAAACACTCCACTAGAATCACTTCCGGGACTACAGCTCCCATCATGCTTTGTGGTGCCATAGAGTGCTATTCAAGCAATGACTTCATCTCCCATCATGCCCCATGCTTCGCCGAGAGATACTGCAGCTGCACCTGGAATAACCATGATGCACTGCAGCCCCATTAAACTGTATTATACCTACTCCTACAACTCCCATCATGCCCTGCACCCCGGAGAACCCCCTTACAGACCCCCATGAGCCACTTCAAAGCCCAGACTTTCCCTCAGGATCCCTAAGTTTTTTTCTAGTGCCCACTCAATGCCCCCAAGTGTCCTCCTGTCCCTCAAAATTCTTCAACCAGACCCAAAACTGCCCCGAATGTGCCCCAGAAATGTCTCCCTGGACCCCGAAGTGCCCACCCTAAACCTGTCTGAAAAAAAAAGATATAAAAAAGATAAAAAAATAACTCAAACCTTATGAATTATCCTAAAAAGAGAGAAATAAAGAACCAATAGAGCTTAATTAACGAAGGGAATTGTATTACATAAAAGCAATGACCAATAATTTTTTTGGTTGCTAAAGAAATATTTTTATTACGAATATAAAAATTTGGTCTAAAAAATAGAATAACAATATTACAAATAAGGAAAATTAATTTTAATTTTAAAATTAAATAACATTTTTATTACAAAGAGAAATTAATGATGTTTTTTATATTTTGGGTTGTCAGCACCAGGTGGAAGACATCATGATATGGTGATGATGGGGGTGAGGAGCAGGTTGTCCAAACAGAGTCAGCCTGCAAAGGGGCTCATTCTTCATTGTGCCCAGACCTTCTAAGGAGACATTGTGCATCAAGGTCACTTGGGAAATGTTTCTATCACTTCGTCTCTGAACTGAAAAATTGAAAAACATTCCCTTGAGTAAAGTCATGATGCACTTTCAAATCTTCCTTCTTAGGAAATCTCCAAAATGTCTCCAAGCGTCTGCACAAGCCCTGGAGACTTGAATACAAGTGAAGAAATACAAAGAGCTCCTGGAATCTTTCTGTATTTTAATGATCCCCAAAATTGTTATGAATGGAGACTTCAATTGTTCAGTTAATCAAAAACAAATATAAATTTAGCAGTAGTTTATTAATAATAGCAGTAATTGTATATAAAGAAATACAATCAAAGTATATTAGTTATGTATATTTAAGTAAATACAAAATTTGGCAGTGAGTATTTTAGTGTAATTGAGGTTGGGTTCAAATAAAGCGTAAGCAAAACCAACCAGGGGTACGGGGATGGCCCTTCCTCTCACACCATGCCAACTGAATCAAGCTAAAATCTCATTTATATAGTTTACTAATACATAATAATACAGAATGTTCTGGAAATTTCCTCCTAGATCCTATTCCTAAAATCTCCGTCACTATGTAGTGTTGCTCATGCTTCAACAATGGTCAGGGGTCTCTCCTACTTTCGGGGATCTTTTTTCTGGTGAAGGCTCTGGGTCTTCCTCAGGGTTCACTGTGTGGCCTCTCAGGTAGAGCAGGCGCACTGAGCTTAGAGTTATATAATTAAGCCGATGTTCCAATAACAAGCCAAGTGTCTAATGCTTGGAATCATCCCAATTTGGCTCAATTCAAAGACAAAAGTTTTATTTCTAGATGCTGTTTTTAGACCTATACCCTTATTCTCTCCACTCCCACCAAACATCTGGAGAATGATACCATCTGCTTTGATTAACCTTCCTTTATCTTTTATGCATTGGAACAATTAAGTACAATTTTTCTATTTGCACAAAGAAACAATTTTGCTAATATAATTACAATTTAATAAGCATGAATCATATTTATAACAGGGCAGATTTGGGGCTGAGTCCAGGACCCTCAGGCACTGAGAGAAGTTTGAAGAAGATGATCAAGGAGTCAGAAGCAAAACTCCAAGTCTCTTGGAGCATCACTGTCCCCACTGAGAGCAGGAACGGCCAAAGGCTCCCCAGGGACTTAACCCTTTGATTTTTGCATCAGAAAGATTTGCTATGATAAATATAAACACAATTGAGGTGTTGTATCAGGATGCTCTGCCTGTAGTGTGGTGAAAATGGCTTGAAAAATGCCCTTGCATTTTTGTTTGCAAAGCTTTCAGTGGTGGATGGAGAAAGGTAGCCATGCTGCTTTGGAATGTTGAGGAAATGCTGAAACCAGCCCGACTCATTTAAACTCTTCCTGTCCTTGCTGGGATGAGGAGCCCCTCAGCCTTCCCACCTCCAGGCTGGACAAGCCCAGCTCCCTCAGCCTCTCCTCACAGCCAAAGGGCTTCAGCCCCATCCTGGAGGCTGTTCCCTCAGTATGCTCCAGCTGCCAGACATCTTTCCTGCCCTGTGCAACCAAACCAGGCCCCAGTGACCTGGATGATCCCCATCCTTGATGTCCTGGTCACTCAGCCCCAGCCCCTTGTCCCCAAGTCTGGCTCTGGGGTTGATTTGTGGAACATCCTTGGTGGAACCTGTGGCCCAGGTGGAATTGGGGGAACCCAGGGGAATGCTGGATCCTGCCGGGCATGAACAGCATTGGACTTCTCTGAGTAAACTCTGAGTGGATGATGAGGCAGAGTGACCAGCCAGAATACCAACAGAGAAAACACAGAGAAAAATTACCAGTTTGCTGCAAGTGTAACTTTTGTCACAAGATGGAAATCTTACTCTAAAATACAGAATGACCTCCTGCAGTCTGAACTGGAGGCACTGAAGGTCAGGGACAGCCTCTCTGTGTCTGGAATGCTCAGCAGATGCTCAGCTCAGGCAGCTCCTGCAGCCCCGGGCCAGTCCCGCTGCCCAGCACAGCAGCAGAGAGTTGGCCCTGGGGCTCCTCAAGCAGCTGCTTCTGCCCCAGGGACAGGGCAGCATCTTGCCAGGGCTTCTCTGCACCCCAGGGGCTCCTGCTCTGCTCCTGGCACATGCCAGCTGCCCACAGAGCCTGTGCCAGGGGAACACGTCTGTGCTGGCCTGAGCAGCCACTGCTGCAGCCCCTGCCCTGCTCCCAGAGCCCGAGCTGGGGCTGCTGCTCTGCAGAGCACGGGGGCTGTGCTGCCCGGGGCCCTGGGCTGCCTCTGCTGGGCTCTGCTGCTCAGCCTGGGACACAGAGGCAGCTGATGGTGCTCCCTGCACTGACCCCCTCCCACACAGGCTCTGCTGGGGCTGTGGAGGGGCTCAGAGGAGCCTGCCTTGTTCCAGGGCTGCCAGATGGCCTTGGGGCTGCCCTGCATCCTCCTGGGGAAGGTCCCTGGGGCTCAGAGCACTCAGTCCCAGACTCTTTTCCCTGTGCCTGCTGTGTCCCTGGGTCTCAGAGCTCTCCTGGGTCACAGCAGACTGACCCTCAGGGTGACCCCACCGTGGTCAGGTCTCTTCCCAGTGAGCTCCACTCCCTGCTGCTCCCTGGCACACCCTGTCCCTGCAGGTCCCCTGTGCTCTCCTGGCAGCTCCCAAGGCCCTGCAGACAAACATTGCCCTGCCATCAGCCCGGGGACAAGCTGCAGAGCCCCAGCAAGGTTCAGCACAGACCATTCACCGTCTGATGGGCACTGGCCACCAACAAGCCAAACCTGACCCAGACCTGAGTCCCTTGATGGTCACACTGGGACCCTGATCTCATCCCACTGAGCCCTGGGAGAACAGGGAACACAAGAAGCCTCTTCAGAGTCTGTTCTTTGGGCCTGTTCCTGAGAGTGAGTCTGGAAGAGAACAAAGCCTTCCTGCCCTGCCCTCAGGAAATCCCTTTGCTGGTGGAGCTGCTGTGCTGGAGCCCAGCTGTGTCCCAGCAGTGCCCATGGCCTGTCCCTGCCTGTGCTCACAGCAGGGACACACAGCAGGACAGTGACCAAGCTGCCAGAGCACTGCAGCCTTACAACCACAGAAGGGCTGGCAAGGAGAGGGTGGATTTGGGAAGAGCAGATGTGGGGAGAGCCAGGTCCATTTTCCCTGGCTGTGCTGCTGTGCTGGGAGTCCCTCCACCTCTGCTCACAGGCACTGCCCTTGCAGAGACAGAGAAGGGCTGGGGAAGCACCTGGGTCACACAGGGCAGAGCAGGACACTTTATTTTACCTCAATGCACAATGATCATGGCTCCTTACTGTGTATCCTGAACACAAGCACAGTAGATACTGATGTAGCAATACTGTGACTAAAGGCAGCCCTTTATGGAAAATACTATGAAAAATTAAAAAGAAAAAAAAAAAAGGGAAAAGTAGAACACACCAAATAGAAACACATGGAACTAAGCAGTCTGGGCAGCCTGTAATGAGTTCCATTCTGAATGCTATGCAGAAACAAACAGGCACTTGATTGTTTCTGGAAACACCGAGTGGTCATATTCCTCAGAGCATCCTCAAGCTCCTGATTCCTCAGGCTGTAGATGAGGGTGTTATAAACAAGATTAAGCTGAATTAAATATAATTAGAATAAGCGATAATTTGTTTTGCGACTGAAATACGGTCCTCCTTACCCACAATCAAAAAGGGACAGCGCTGAGCCCGGGATCAGCGCCAGGTGAGCACACTCTGATCCAACCTCTATGGCATCAGATCCCCCAGTACTCACAAAGCTGCCTTGGTTAGTCCAGTTTTTATACAGTTTTTCATAGCCTGGAGCAGAGGTCTTTCATTTTGTTGTTGCACACATTCATGTAGTCTTTCTCTGCATTGGGCTGGACAAAACCATGTCTGGGAAACGATGAATTTGGTGAATGCAGATCTCGGTTTATGGGAAGCTGGCATTCAGATGTAGCTTTCCTGATGGCTCTGGTTATCTTAATCATCAATAATTGATGGGTGCTCATCACTTGGGTCTTTCCTGGACAGTTTCTGAAAGGGCTATCTTTGAACAAGTAATTATTTGGCTTTTGACTAGGAATTACCACCAGTTGAGAATAATTTCAGAAACCCACAACGGTGGGGACTAATAAGGGTAACTCCTCGATTTTTGTGTGGGCCGATTATTTTTCATTGTGGAGCAGGGTGACAACCAAGTTGGGTCCTTCTCTGTAGATGATGCAACAAGAGATGGTATTGTATATCTAATAAAAGTAGACCTATGTGCCCCAGGTGTGCCCTGTAACTCCTGAGATCCTATAATTGGGATGCAGCACATGATCAGTTTGAGATAGTGAGTTCAGTCTGTGGGTAAGGTTCAAAACCAGAGAATTTAGATATTTTTGAAGAAGACTGGGAATGGTGCCAGCTTGGTAAAATGAACTATAAGGCTCCCTTGTAGTTTATCTTTCGGTATTTGAGATACAAGGATGTATTTATGGAATTTCTGCCTGGTCAAATAGGAGAAGGAAGCAGCCAGCTGTTTGAGCTATTGGAGAAGGGGGATTTCAAATAACTTAGAGGAGAGAGCAGAAATAATCAGGACTGCATGTGCTCAGTATTTTCGGAGTGGTTGTCATTGGGTTGGTCAGCAGGGTGTGGTCAATGGGATTTGTCATTGGGGTGGTCAGTGGGTGTGGTCAGTGGGGTGTTGGCACTGGTTTCTAGGATATGGGTGTGGTCAATGAGTGTGTGTAGTGGTTATGGTCAGTGGGTCTGATCTTTGGAGGTATGGTCATTTGGGTGCTGAGTGTGATGTGATCAGTGGGTAAGGTCAGTGGGTGTGATCAGTCAGTGGGTGATCAGTGCATTATCTGTTCCTATTTCTGTTCCATCATTCCTGCTCTGATGAGGATACATCCTCAGCCACTAGGAGGATGCTGATGAATTTTACTACTCCAGAGGCCTCTTCTTTCTTGAGATCTTCAGTTCCAGAATTCAGTGACAAAGGCTCATAAACATTTGTTAAAAACATCCATAAGAAAAGCTCCTGGGGATAAGTTAAGTTTTCAAATCTTTGGTGGTTAATTAAATAGATTTCAAAAGTGTATAACAAGTGAATATGCTATATTGAAAACAATGCCGAGAGAAGTGATTTCTCCTGGTTCTTTTCCTGTTTATAGATGGATATCAGAACTGTCCAACTGATATTGACCCCCAGCACCTTCTAATGCAGTCTGAATAGATATGAAAATCAAGACCCTTCATGATGGTCAATCAATCACACTTTGTCCCCATCCCCATCTCCTCCTCACCATTTCCCTCATCCAACCCCTCAGACTCCTGTGGACCAGGAGCAGTGCAACCAGCAGGCCCAGAGCAGTGATTCTTGCCCTGTGCTCAGCAGTGGCTGGGCAGCACCTCAAGTGCTGTGTCCATTTCTGGGCCCCAATTTAGGAAGGACATTGAGGTGCGGGAGAGTGTCCAGAGAAGGGCTACAAGGCTGGTGAGGGATCTGGAACACAAGTCCTGTGAGAAGTAGCTCAGGGAGTTGGGGATGTTTATCCTGGAGGAGACTCAGAGGAGATCTCATCACCCTCTACAACTCCCTGACAGGAGAGTGCAGCCAGGTGGAGTTGGGCTCTTTCCCCAGGGAACAGTGACAGGACACAGCTATAAAGCTGCCCCAAAGAAGGTTTAGGCTGGACATAATAAATATTCTTCAGAAAGAAAGTGATTGGGCATTTGAATGGCCATCCCAGGGACGTGGATGAGTCACTGTCCCAGGAAGAGTTTCAGTATAGACTGGATGTGGCACTGAGTGCCATGGCCTGGGTGACAGGGTGGTGTTAGTTGGTTAGTTAGATAGAAGTTTAAGATATATCATTACAAGTTTGTGAAGTGTTATATGATTGGTTGAAAAATGCACATGGCAGCAAAGCTGTGCGAAGCAAAGCAATTTATGATTGGTGATAAAAGATGTTAGCAAAGTTCATAGAAATAATGTGATTGGCTAAAAAACAAATGTAAGGCATTGTAACTAAGAATGAGATGGCTTCAGATATTATGGCATTCGGTGTAACACCTTTAACGTCTCACCCTTCTATGAGACTGGTGCAATAAAGGAATAAACTGTCTTTTACAATGTCTCTGAGTTGCTCATCTTTTGTTATAATGATCTTCTGACAGGCAGATTTTGGATATCAAGCCTGCACTTTGAAATCAATAGGGATTCCAAGATACCAGGTCTACCCAAAAGAAATCAATAGGGATTTAGAGACACCAGGTCTACCCTGTTTAAGTCTCGGTGGATTTAGGGACACCCAGCCTATACATTGAATTCAACAGGACTTTTGTGGAATTTTGGTGTAAAATGGGGCAATTGGGTAAAAATGTGGGAGACATGTTGGGCACAATTCCAGGAATTTCCCTTCCAGGATCATGATGCTGATTCTGTGGAAGTCCTGGATGAATTCCTGGAAGCCAGTTCTGAATCCCTGATCCCACACCTGTGACCTGTGTTGGAGCTGTGCCTCCAGGTAAGCCCAAAAATCTCCATTTTCAGTCCCAATTCTGGGAATTCTGAAGCCAAAATAGAGATTTTTAGCAACAAAATTTTTGAGGCACTGGGTTTAGCCATTGAAGTCAATGGGAATTTACGGACACCAGGTCCACCCAGTCAAAGGAATGAGGATTTTTGGGAAACCAGTTTTGGGGGGCCCTCGGGGTTTTGCATGATCCAGTGATCCAAAAGGTACCCAGCAGTATCCAGGTGATTTTTGCCATGATTCAGGATATACTGGGGGCTACCCAGGTGTATCCAAGTGATTTTTGGGGATGTCTAGGTGATGTTTGGAGCACCCAAGTGTCCCAACTCTCCTGGATGGGCTGGGAAAAGATAATGGCCACTGTTGCATCCTTTCAGTCAACATGGACACAGATTACCCTCCGTGGTGGGGGGGCTGTCAGGGGGTACCCCAACACTCAGGGTTACCCCAAAACTCCAGGCAAGGGCCCCAGAGGTGGGAGGGAGCCCTGAGTTACCTCAGGAGATGATGCAGCTCAGGTACACCCAGGTGCTTTGGTCTGTGTGGTCGGTGCAGGTGGCATTCTGCACCGGCTCCAGCTCAGAGGTGGGAAAAGAGAGTGCCCCGAAATCTCAGGGGAGCAGCGGGGTCACCCAAATTGATGCACAGAAAAACTTCATAACCCACAAAGTAAATTATAGGTATGTATTTTATTGAGCACTGAGGTGCATGGGGGATAGCTCCTCCAAAAACAAGCACACCTTCGGTGACCTGCACCTCTCTTTTTTTCTCTACAAACTAGGATTGCACAATGCATCTAATACATATTAATTTCCTAATCCATCCTGTCCCCGCTTCATATTAAAATTAGCTCCACAGCACTTTGTGACTGCACACTGCTCCTAGTTGTTTGTCCTGGTGGCTGTCTGGGATGAAGTAAGCAGTCTTCCTCTCAGTTTGAACTTCTAACCTCACCTTCTTTGCATATTAGTCTTAGGTTCCTTTCCAGACCTTAATACCAGTTTTTGCTGGCTCAGAGGTCTAAGGAATCCCCGTTATCTGGAATGGGTCTCACTCTTCCATCCTGCTTTCACATTCTTGGCCCTCTATCTTATCTTGAAGCCTTGCTCTGTCCTCCTGTTCTTGCAAAGGCAGTGAATGTTAAGCACTCAGAGAATATTGCCAGTCCCCTTCTAGTTAAAGCATCCTCCTGTATTTTTACCCTTAACTTATTAATTTTAATTTTCCCTGTTTCAGTTTCACAATGGCTCCTTGGTTCTATGAGCCCCAGAGTTTCATCCTTGACCCCTGGTTCCATAGGGGTCTGGAGTCACAATGGTCCCACTGAATCCATGAGGCACAAGAATGTCACAATGGTCTCTTTGGTTCTATGAGGCTCTGTGGTGTCTCCATGGTGTCCTTGGATCTGCTACTGTCTTTGTCACAACTGACCCATGGTTCCATGAGGTTCCGCAGTGTCACCATGGTCACAGTCAGAGACTGGATGAGATCAGTGTCCCAGACACCTTGGCAGGAGCTGTCAGTCAGTCACACAGTAGGGTGGTGCTGACCCAGGCTCTGATTGTCCAAGCAATCACAAGTCTCACCGGAGGGGGAGGCCCATGAAGGCCCGGGGGCTTAAAAAAACACGAAGCACGTTCTCAGTCCAAGTCCCTTCCTGCTTCTGTGGTCTGTGTCACACCAAAGGCATTGCTCCACACTCACCCCTGGAGCCCCAGCCCAGCTCCTGAGTGACCAAATGACCAAAAGTCCTACCTGGGAGAAGGACCCAGGAAGACCAAGGAGAATTTCAGGCAGACCACTAGGCAAGAGCACATCTTGATGCTACCTCCTCTTGGAATTTCTGTCTGAACAGTACTGGAATCCAAGAGTGTGCATCTCTGTTTCTTTTTTGTCTTTCTCTCTGTGTTTTCTATTTCTTCTGTTTCTGTCCTCTTCCAAATTTTGAGTAACTTGGGGAAACGGGAAATCCTAGACAGCGCCATCGGCTGCTGAGATCCTGCCTGCTTCCCCCTCCCCCCAGAGTGGCCAGACGTACCTGGAATGCTGCCCCTGATAAGTTTTTCCAAAAACCCCTGGGCCAAGGGGAAGGGAAGCCATCAGCCTGTGAGTGCTGCCTCATAAGTTGATATGGTCCTCAAAAACAGTTATGGGAAAACTGTAAGTCGAGGAAGGGATTTTTACACAGTGATCAGATTTACATTCTCCTGAATGGCTGATTCGCTGTGTCACAGGGCCGGGAGAAAACTGTTTTCTTGTGGTAAAATCTCCATAGACTGATGAAAAGTTCTCCTCACCCAAGCAAATGGGTGAAAGGCTATTAATAAAGATGGTAATTTGACTGATCTGTTTCTGTATGTTATCAGTGTGAAAGAAAAGAAGTTGTAGGGGGAAGAGAAATGTTCTGAAATATTTATTGAGATTTTTTTTTCCTTGCTGTTTCTAGTAATAAAGTTTTATCTTTGTACCTTTTAAAGTTTGAGCTAGTTTTGCCTTTCTCCTTATCCCATCTCACAGCAGAAAATGAGTAAATAATTCCAGTGGGTGCACTGGCAATCTGGCCAATGTTAAATGCACAGCAAACTTAATATTGAACTCTTCTTTCTTGACCTTTTCAGTTCAAGGATTCAGTGAGAAAAACTCAAAGGTATTTGTTCAAAACACCCAAAAAAGGAAAGCCCCCGGGAATAATTTAAGTTTTCAATTCTTCTGTGATTAATTAGACAGATTTCAGTAGTGTATTCAATGTGAATATGCTATATACTATATTGAAAACAATGCAGGGAGAAGTATTTTGTCCTGATTTCTTTTTGTATTTATTGGTTGATACCAGCACTGTCCAATTGATATTGAACCCCTGAATCTTCTAATGAAGTCTGAATAGGTATGAAAATCAAGACCCTTCATGGATGACAATAAATAACACTTTGTCCCCACCCCCTCCCTCTAATTCCCTCATCTGACAACTGGAACTACAATGGATCAGGAATGGTGTGGCCAGCAGGAACAGGACAGTGATTCTTCCCTTGTGTTCAGTGCTGGCTGGGCAGCACCTCAAGTGCTGTGTCAAGTTCTGGACCACAAATTAGGGAAGACATGGAGAGGCTGGAGTGTGTCCAGAGAAGGGAACCAAGGCTGGTGAGGGGTCTGGAATACCAGTCCTGTGAGAATCAGCTGAGGGAGCTGGGGATGTTTATCTTGGAGAAGAGGAAGCTCAGGTGAGACCTCATCACTCTCTACAACTCCCTGACAGAAGGGTGCAGGCAGGTGGAGGTCGGGCTGTTTTTTCAGGGAAAAGTCACAGGGAAAGAGGACACAGACTTAAGCTACACCAGGGGACAATTAGGCTGGACATTTGGTAATATTCTTCACTGAAAGGGTGATTGGGCATTGGAATGGGCTGCCCAGGGAAGTTGGTGAGTCACCATCCCTGGAAGTCTTTAAGGAAAGACTGGACATGGCACTGAGTGCAATGGTCTGGGTGACAAGGTGGTGTTGGGTTACAGGTTTGACTTGATGCTCTCCAAGGTCTTTTCCAGCCTGGGTGATTCTGTGATGATTGTGACACTGCAGGGCCCTGGGGAAGCAAGGGGACATTGTGACACTGCAGGGCCTCGTGGAACTGAGATGACCAGAGTGACACTGTGTAGACATGGCACCACAGAGCCAAGGGACCACCGTGACACTGTGGGGCTGCATGGAAGCAAGGAGCCCATTGTGGCACCCTGGGTCCTCGTGGAACCACAGAGGCCACTGTGACACTGCAGGGCCTTGTGGAACCAAGGGGCTATTGTGCCACTGCCGAACCAAGGAGAGCCTTGTGAGAGCCTGGGCCCAATGGAATCAAGGGGCCAATGGAATCAAGGGGCCATTGCTCCACTGCAAGGACTCTTGGAACTAAGGGAACAATTGTGACACTGTGGTACCCCATGGAACCAAGTGTCCCTGTGACACTGCAGGATCTTGTGTAACCAGGTCTCCATTGTGACACTGCAGTACCAAGGAATTCATGGCAGCACTTGGGGCCTCATGGAACCAAGAGGCCAGTGTGACACTGCAGGGCCTTGTGGGAGCATGCAGAGCATAGTGACAGAGCAGGACCCATTGTAAGGATGGGACCATTGTGACACTGCAGGGACCTGTGGAACCAAGGGGCCAGTGTTGCTCCTCAGGGACTCAGGGAATGAAGGAAACATGTCTGACACCATGGTGACTAAGAGGCCATTGTGGCCCTGTGGAACCAAGGAGAGCATTGCTGGACTGTGAGACCTCATGGAACCAAGGAATCACTGTGCTGACACTGTGGAACCCAAGGATCTGAGGGACTTTGTGACGCTAAGTCTCCCAAGGAACCAAAGGGATATTGTGACACTGGGAGGCCTTATGGAATAATGGAGACCATTGTGACACTCTAGGGCCTCATGCTACCCAGGTGACACCAAGTTAGCTGGGAATCAAACCTCCCTTGAGACTTAGGCTGGATCCAGGGTCCAAATCCAACAAGATGAGGTTTAACAAGACCAAGAGCTGGATCTATCCTGAAACACCTCCAGGTCCAGGGACTCTGGGCAGTCCACTGCAGTGCCCAATCACCCTCTTAGTAAAGAATATTTCCTAATGTCCAGCCTAAACCTCTCCTGGTGCAGCCTAAGGCTGTGTCCTCCTGTCTTGTTTCTATTCCTTGGGAAAAGAGCCTGAGTCCCATCTGGCTGCACTCTCCAGTCAGTGAGTTGTAGAGAGTGATGAGGTCTCCCCTGAGCCTCCTCTCCTGCAGGATAAACAACCGCAGCTCTCTCAGCCACTCCTCACAGGAATTGTGTTCCAGACCCCTCACCAGCCTTGTTGCCCTTCTCTGGACACGCTCCAGCCCCTCCAGGTCCCTCCTAAATTGGTAGGCAAAAACTGCACACAGCACTCAAGGTGCTGCCCAAGCAGTGCTGAGCACAGGGGAAGAATCACTGCCCTGCTCCTGGTGGCAACTCTGTCCCTGATCCATAAAAGTTCTAGGGCTGGGACGAGGGAAATGGTGGGGAGGGTGTGGGGACAAAATCTGACCAATTGTCATGTCAGTCATGAAGGGTCTTGATTTTCATATCCGTTCAGCCTGCATTAGAAGGTGCTGGGAGTCAATATCAATCGGACATGGCTGATATCAATCTATAAACAGGAAAAGACAACAGGACAAAACTGTTCTCTCTGTATTTTTTTCAATAAAGTATATTTACTTGGAATACACTTCTGAAATCTTTCTAATTAACCACAGAAGAATGGAGAAATGAAATAATTCCCAAGGGCTTTTTTGTTCTGGTGTTTTCAAGAGATGTTTATGAACCTTGTCACTGAATTCCTGAACTGAGGAGCTCAAGAAAGAAGAGGCCTCTGGAAAAGTAACATTCATCAACAGCCTCCAAGTGGCTGAGGATCCATCCTCATCAGATCAGGAATGAACAGAAATGGGCACAGCTTTGTGGCTACCCCAGCTCTGGAGCAGGAGCAGCTCAGGAGGGCCCCAAGGCCGGGGCTGTTTTGCTGGCCTGGGCAGATGGGATGGCAGCAGGGGCTGCAGAGCTCTCAGGAGCTCAGGGGGAGGGGAGCAGGGCACACAGGGAACCTCCTTTTGCCTTGGCCAAGCACCTTCTCATTCATCACCCAAAGGGACACACCCACTGACCACTCACACTGACCACACTCAGTATACCCAGTGACCACCCCCACTGACCACAACCAAATGATCACATCCTACTGACCACAACCCTCTAACTACACCCACTGCAAAGACACCAATGCCCACACCCCACAGACCACACCCACTGACCACCCAACTGACCACACTGCCACTGACCAAAACCACTGACAAACTCCTACTTACCACTCCCACTGACCATGCCACTGACTATCCCATATGGCAACACCCACTGATCAGACCTCACTGAGCTCCCATACTGACCACAACCACTGACCACGCCCAGTAAACACACTCACAGACCACCTCTGCATACCATGCCTCAATGACCGTAGCCCACTGACCATACCCACTGACCACAACCAGTGACTACACCTATTGACCACAGCCAGTGACCACATCTATTGACCACAACAACTGACTGCACCCACTGACCACACTCACTGGCCACACCCATTGACTATAGTCACTGGCCACACGCTACTCACTGCCCTAATGACCATACCTCCACTGAGCACATCTCACTGAACACACCAATGGACCACACCCCAATGACCCCCAAACTGACCATACCCCAACTGAACATAACCACTGAGCACACCCATATCCAAGAAAGCAATGCCTACACCCCACTGACCCCACCCACTGACCACACTCCACTGACAAACTGACCATACCTTCACTGACCGCACCAACAACCACATCCCTGACCACCCTACTGACCACCCCACCCAACTACTGAATTGACCACATTCACTGACCACAGCCACTGACCATACCCACTGACCACTCTCCAATGGCAACCTATCTGACCAAATCCTCTGGCTAGAGCTGCTTACCACACTCCCTTTGACCACCTGCACTCGCCACCCCCAGTGACAACCCAAGTGACCACACTACCACGGACTACCACAGCCACTGACCACATCACACTTCCCACACTTCCAGCACTGACCACCCCAAATGGCCACACCCACTGACCAGGACCCACTGACCACCCCCACTGACCACACCCACTGTCCATACCCACTGACCACAAGCCACTGACCACCCAACTGACCAAGCTGACCACCCAACTGACCATACCCTGACTGACCACATGCTGCTGGCCATACCAACTTGCCACCCCCATCACTGAACACACCCACTGACCACACCCACTGCCCAGACACCAAGGCCCATACCCCACTGACCACACCTACTAATCACACCCCGCTGACCACCACAAGGACCACTGCCCACTGGCCCTAACCACTGATCACACCTACTGACCACCCCACTGACCAGACCCAATGGTCACCCCACTGACCACAATGCAATGACCACCCAAATGACCACATCCCTACTGACCTTTCCCAGTGACCACACCCCCACTGATCACCCCCACTGCCCACAAAGACCACACCAAGTGACCATCCCTCACTGACCAAACCCACCAACCACCCCCACTGCTCACACCCACTGACCACACCAATGACTACATCTCCTGATCACCCAACTGACAATCCTCAACCGTTACCCAATTGACCACATTCACTGACCACACCCACTGACCACAGCTTGTGACCACACCCACTGAACACACTCACAAGCCATCACCACTAACCACACCCCAATAACTGCAGCCCACTGACCACACCCACTGCCTACACACCACTGTCCACACCCTTTCCCCCAAACCAGTGACCACACCCCACTGACCACACCCACTGACTGCACCCACCCTTCACCCTAACTAACCACAACCAGTGACCACAGCCCTCTGACCACACCCACTATGAAGACACCAATGCCTGCACCCCACTGACCACATCCACCAAATAGCCACTGACCACACCGCCACTGACCATTCTGCCACTGACAACAAACACTGACCACCTCCTACTGATCAAACCCACTGACCATGCCACTGACCACACCACTGATCACAACTGCTGACCACACCCAGTGAACACACCCATTGCCAAGACACCAATGCCCACAGCCCACTGACCACACCCACTGGCCACACCCCAATGAATTCTCCCACTGACCACATCCACAGTCCACTCCTACTGACCAAAATCCACTGGCCAGCCAACTAACCACACCATGACTGACCACACCCATTGACCACATCCACTGACCGTCCCAATGGCCATGACCACTGACTGTACGCACTGACCACACAACACTGACCACTCCCAGTAACCGCAAAAACTCGCCACATCCACTGGCCACACCAACTGACCATATCCACTGTCCACCTCAATGCCCACACCCCACTTCCCACTCCCGCTGATGGCACCCACTGACCAAACACAATGACCACCCCACTGACCCAAACATATGGTCCTGAGAAATGACCACACTCACTGACCACAACCACTGACCATACCCTTGTCCCACACACCACTGTCCACCTCCCACTGACCACCCCCACTGACCACATCCTCTGACCACTCTACCACTGACCACAACCACTGACTACCCTGCAGGCTACCCTTAATGACCACACCCTTTGACCACACCCCACTGATCACTGCCACTTTCTGCACCCAGTGACCACTACCCATGGCCACACCAACTGACTACCCAACTGACCACACCCAGTTATCAAGCCCCACCAACATCCCAACTGACCACATCCACTGACTATAGCTACTGATCACATCCCACTGCCCACACACAATGACAACACCCACTGGTCACACCCACTGACCACACCCACTGAGAACCCAACTGACCTCACCACCACTGACCACAACCACTGACCATAAACCACTGACCACACAGACTGGCTGCACCCTTTGCCAAAATGCTCACACCCCACTAACCACACCCACTGAGTACATCCCACTTACCACTCAACTGACCATACCTCCACTGAGCACACCCACTGAACATATCCACTCAGCCCATCCACTGACCACACCCCAATGACCACCCAACTGACCACACCCCCATTAATTACAACCACTGATCACACCCTATGACCACACCCACTGACCACACTCACTGGCCACACCTCACCAGCCACTTACACTGACCACACCTATTGGCCATACTCACTTCCCATTCCAATGAGCACAACCACTGACCACACTTCACTCCCCTCTTTAATGACCACACTTACTGGCAACACCCACCAACCACACCTCACTGACCACTGCAATGACCACGGCCCACTGACCTCACTCACTGACCAAACCCACAGACAACATCCCAGTGACCAAACCACTGACCACCCTCACTGACCACATCCCACTGACCACCTAACTGAACACTCCAACTGACCACACCTATTACATCAATTCAGGTTGTGGTAGGAGACAGAGATCATACGAACCCTCAGTGATCCATATGACAAAATCTTTCTTTATTGTTTGGGACTCTTCTTAATCGAGGGTTTGAATGTCCCAGATAAACATATGTGATTGATTGGAGTCTTAACACACCCATTTCCCTGGCCAATGATGCATCTGCCCTTAGGGTTCAATGTATTGGCTGGGATCCTTTCTATGTGTTCAAATCCATCCGATCATCTCTCACCCAGGGACCCTGTTACTTCTAGGCTGCTGTGGTGGTTTGTAAAGATTCCCTGAATTTTTTCTCAGCCAGGACCTGGGCAGCCTCCCATGGACTTGACAAGGACCAATTGGTGTCTGATTTTTAATATTGAAACACTGTTACACTAACGCAGGCCAACTTTTCTGCTGACATGCCTTATGCTTTCTGCTTAGCTCTAATTGCGGTTCTGTCATCTCTGAGGCCTGCTTATTTTCAGCTTTCCCAAAACCTTCTGATTTTAAATATTCCCACATTACACCAATGGGAAAGGTTCTTTGTGAAACACACATGTAAAGGTGAAAAAACGCTGAGAAAGTTCTCTTTCGCTTCTGGCCTCAGTACAGGTAATGATGGCCCAGGCCCCTCCGTGCAGCCCACAGGCCTGGCAGGGCATGGGCCAGGGCTGGGCTCTGACTCTGGGCCCCGTTTTCAGCAGAGCCCCAATAGAAACGGGAGGGGGCAAGGGCCACACCACTGTGAAGACCTTAGATTTCCCCTGGCACAGCCAAGGAGCCCATGGCTCAGCAGAACACCGAGCCGACATTCAAACCCTGCCCTGCCCTGGTCCGCAGGGTCTTTTTCCCACCAGGAGAGCAGCTCCGGGCAGCCGGGCCCTCCTGGTCTGAAATGCTCCATCCCAACTGCTCCAGCCACTGCCTGAGCAAGATATTAACTCTTTCATTGCCCAGAATGAGACTTGCAGACACTTTGTTCTTTGTCCTGAGTGAAAGAAAAGGACCAAGATGAAGATATGCACAGAAATAATATGAAAACACCAAGGTCAGACAAAAGGAAGAGTCAGGCCCCAGATGAGGGAAAGAGGAGAGTCATGGACTGAAATTTCTCTTTTTTAAGCTATGGAGAACAGACTCATTTCCCTATAGCACACAGAGATTACAGGTTTAATTGTAGATATGAGCAGAGGCATTTGTGCTGAAATGAGCAGATGTAGAAAGAGTTGTGATCCCATAAGTTTGAATAAAGAGGAGAGATGAAGATCCCTGCTGCCCCCCACTAAAGTGAAGAAGAAAGACCTCTGTTTTCAAAGATGAAGATAGCTTTTGCTTGAACTGTTATAATGCTTAAAGTGTGCCCCATAAGTTGATATGGTCCTCAATAATGTTATGGGAAACCTATTTATCAAGAAAGGGATTTTTACATGGTGATGTTGCAATATATGAATATAATGTAATTCGTGTAAGAACTATACAGTACTTAGAATAAGCAATGTTTGTAGGAGCAAAATAATAAAGCTCAAAATGGACCACAGACAATAAGGACACAGATTGCTCTATCATATCATTATAACATCCAACAAAAGCAGGACAGCCCAAATTAACAACTTAATAGACCTAGCTGTTGATGCTTGGCTAGCAAGTAACGGACATGGCTCAGCTGAGGCCCTATTAGCAGGCCATGAAAATGGGTCGTCTGAGGATTCAGAGCAAGAATCTAGCTGCTAAACTGCATGTATTAGCAAGGTCAGACCATAGCAGCCTATTCATAAAATTGATACTACTGTAGCTAGAGGATGTGCAAGAAGGAAGAGATGGTTAGTTTGTTGCTATATAGAGGATAGATGCAGTAGGTTTGCTGCTAAAAAGCACGTAAACAGACATAGCTGAAAAAGAAGGAGTGGTCATCTCACGCTTACAAGAGACAATAGTAGGAGAGGCATATGTACCTCAAACCAATGAAATTATGCCAAATATGCCTAGTCATTATATCTCAGATTATAAATAGAGATAGTGCCTTAAATAAATTGAACTCTGCTTCATCAATCCCACTGATTGGTTGCGTATTTCTCTCGCTGAACTTCCTCCACAAGTGGCGCCCGGAACAAGGACCCTTCAGCTCTGCCACTCTGCACCGACCCACCACTGGAGGTAAGCGAGCTGGCAAGCACCAAGTAGCAGCGCTTGGAGGGCAAGGATCTCTGTATGCTGGCACACTAACGAATCCCATGCCTGAGCCGCTCCCGGTAAAGGAAGCTCGCTGTCCCGGTTACACCGCCGATCAAAGGCTGCAATGCGCGCACGTTAACAGGCAATCGGCTTAGATTGCTGGACTGCCCCTTTCCTTCTTTTGTAAAAAGGGAGGGATATGGATAAGCAAGCGTCATATTATTTATTTAAATGCTTTTTAGAAAAGCAAAAGGTAGAACTTGATCTTAATAAAAATTTGCCCAAGGTGTTAGACTATGCTAAAGAAAAGGGCTTTTTTACCAACCCAGATGACTTTTTCAAAATTGAGGAGTGGCAAAATCTAGGAGATTGTTTGTATAGAGCAGTTATTGATAAGGATAAGGTAGCAAAACAGTTGTCTCAACCCTAGTGCATCATAATTGCTTAGAGGCATATAAGGCAGAGAAAAATATTGCTGCTGTTGCCTCTATGCACTTGGATGGCAAACCATCCACTATGCTGTCCACCACAGGACAAAATAAACCCCCTGCTGCACAGCCAGGGATGTATGTTTTTGGAGGAGACAATCTTCCTCAAGCACTGACTACACAACAAGTTTTATTACCTCCTAAGTCTGCCTCTGAAGCAGTGCCCTCTGCCCCCCCCCCCGACCCCCCCGCTGCTATCACAGCAGGAGGAGCTGCCCTCAAAGGAGACAGCTGAGTTAAAAAAGGAAGCGGCACATTACCATGATAATAAAGTGCCAAAAGGCAGAGGTAAAATCAAGGGTAGAGTGGAATGGGGAGAGATTATGAAGGAAGCAATAGCGATGGGAGAAAGGGATTATGTGGCAAAATTACAGGAGTCAAGTGCAACACAGCAAGCATTTCCAGTTGCATTTACCCCTGCTGTGGAAAATAGAATGGAAGCAACAATAACTCCTTTAGATTGGAAATTGTTAATGCAGCTTTGTAGTACAGTTAATGAAGCTGGCATGCATGGGGAACCAACAAAACAAGTGCTTAATTATATTTGGGGATCAGGGTTATTGTTGCAAGAGGATATAAAAAATGTTTTCAAACTAATTATGACAAGCTCACAATTTATGCTATGGCAGGCTCATTTCCAAGGCCTTTGTCAAGATGCTGCACATATTCAGAGACCACAGGATGATCTGCTTCATGGGATTACATTGGAACAGTTTATGGGGATTGGTTGATTTGCCACACCTGAGACTCAAGCTCTATTGGGGCCAGATGCAGTAAAAGAGGCAATGCAGTTAGCTCGTGTTGCATATGATAAGGTTAGACCACAACAAGGGGAATCACCATCTTATATGAACATTAGGCAAGGTCCACAGGAACCTTTTTCTAGTTTTGTTGACAAACTCACTGCAGCAATAGAAAGATCAGGGGTGCCTCTGTTTATGCAAGGAGCTCAACTTAGTGAGTGTGTTACTCAAAATAGCAATTCCCGGGTAAAATCAGTGATAGCTACCTTACCAGGCAATTGGGATGTAGTAGAGCTTTTAGAACATGAGTAAGATTCCATAGGGAACTCAGGCTATGTTGGTTGAAGCAGTTTGACATCAACCTTAAAAGAGGGGCAGTCTCAGAGTCAAGCCTTTGCTGCTGCACTGGCACCACTAAAACCACCTGAATCCCAGAGTGCTGGAAAGCCTCGTTCAACCAGCAACAATTGCTTTTGATGTGGTCAATCTGGCCATATACACTGGGAGTGTCGAATTACAAATGTGTGGTGCCGTAACTGTCATCTCAACTCTCATTCCACTGAAGTCTGCAGACAGAAGACAAAAAACAGACAGATGAGCACAAGGGGATGTGGCGCCAGGACACCAACTGTGGCCCAAGCCTCCCAAGCATTCCAAGCAGCCCCTCCCTACTCCCAGCCAGCGAACTCCGGCCAGCCATAAGAGGCAGCCTCGGCTTGGACTTGGCAGCCACAATAGACATTGTATTAAATGATACTAAGCTGGTAAAAATCCCTACTGGAGTATGTGGACCCTTAATGTTAAATGGACAATCTTATGGAGCTTTGTTGTTACACCTTACAGGGTTTGACTGTGGAACCTGGAGTTATCAATGCGGACTATACAGGACAAATTATGATCATGGCTCCTACACGTTTTCCTCCTATTAGTATCCCTGCAGGAAGCCGTATAGCTCAACTGGTCCCACAGCAGCAACTAGTAGAGGAGGCACAAGGACCTGTTTGAGGAGCCAGTGAATTTGGATCTACAGGAGGCTTGGTACTACTGACCCTCACAATGGAGCAATGTCCCATAGTGGAAGTTATCTTACGGTATGGTCCTCAAGAAAAATGGCTTCGAGCCTTATTGGACACCGGTGCAGACATTACTATTATTGCCTGGCATCACTGGCCATCTACCTGGCCTCTACAAAACAACTTGGAGGTTTTTTGAGGGGGTCGGTGCAGCAGGACGGGTCCAGAAAAGTTGTGAACCAGTATCCATTACTATAGAACAAAATACGGTATCAACTGTAGTTACAGTAATGGACCTCCCTACTGGAGTACAAGCATTAATCAGGCAAGATGTGCTCACTCAAATGGGACTGGTGTTATGCATACACAATGGCCCTTTTTGATGGCAGCAACTACTTGAACTTTCCCGATCCAATTTACTTGGCTAACAGAGACTCCTGCTTGGATAGAGCGGTGGCTGCTATAAAGGGAAAGTCTTGAGCAAGCCCACCTTTTGGTACAAGAACAACTACAGCAAGGACATGTATGGCCCTCGACTAGCCCTTGGAACACCCCTGTTTTTGTTATTCAGAAAAAAATTAGGAAAATACAGGCTGGTCCACGATCTTCATGCTGTGAATACACAGATGCAGCCCATGGGTGCACTTCAACCAGGACTGCCTAATCCTGCCATGATCCCTCGTGAATTCTGATTGTGAACTTAAAAGACTGGTTTTTTTACAATTGCTTTCCACCATTGTAACATGCAACAGTTTGCCTTTACTTTACCAGCCATTAATAGAAAGGCAATTGCACAATGGTTCAAGTAGACTGTTTTGCCACAAGGCATGAGAAATTCACCAACACTTTGTCAACTGTTTGTAGCAGCTGCATTACAACCCCTGTGGGTGCTGTGGAAGACCACCTTAACATTTCATTATATCAATCATATTTTATTTGCACAAGAAAAAATCTTTACAAGAGAACATAAGCATACAATAATCAACACTCTGGCAAAACATAAACTGGTTGCCCCTGACAAAATACAAAGCACTGCTCCTTGGCAGTATTTGGGTTGGCAAATACCTAATACTACAATACAATACAACCCCTGAAATTGGAATTACAAGTAACAAACATGGCTCAGCTGAGGCCTCATTATCAGGTAATGAAAATAGCTCGTCTGAGAATTCATGGCAAGAATCTAGCTGCTAAATTGCATGTATTAGCAAGGTCAGACCATAGCAGCCTATTCATAAAATTGATATTACTGCAGCTAGAGGATGTAAAAGAAGGAAGAGATGGTTAGTTTGTTGTTATATAGAAAATAGATGCAGTTAGGCTTGCTGCTAAAAAGCACGTAAACAGACATAGCTAAAAATGCAGAAGGGGTGGTCATCTCATGCTTGCAAGAGCCAATAGTAGGAGAGGCGTATGTAACTAAAACCAATGAAATTATGCTAAATATGCTTAGTCAGTGTATTTTAAATTATAAATATAGATGGTGCCTTTAATAAATCAAACTATGCTTTATCAATCACACTGATTGGTTGCATATTTCCCTTGCCAAAGCTCCTCCACACTGCAGTGCCAGGCTGTTTCCAGAAGGTGGCAGTATTGATTGGGGTTGGTGGGGCTGCAGCATTTTGTTGTGTTCAAAAGGTGGCAGCACTTCTCGGGGTGGGCTGAAGTATTTCATTGTGTCCACAAGTGGGCAGCACTGCTCAGTGAGGGGGTGTCTGGAGTACCATGTTATGTCCATAAGGGTGCAGCGCTGCTCACACAGAGAGACTGCAGTACCAGACACTGCTCTTGGGAGTGTGGGAGGAGGGAGGGCTGCAGTACCATGCTGTGCCTACAAGGAAGCAGCAGTGCTCAGAGAGGGAGCAGCTGCATTGCTGTGCTGTGTACACAAATGGGCAGCATTGCTTAGGGTGAGGCTGCTGTAAAGGGCTATGTCCACAAGGGGGGAACGGGGGGGGAAGGCTGCAGTTGCAGTCTGTGTCCACAAGGTGGCAGGATGTCTCAGGGGATGTGGGGGCTGCACTACTGGGTTGTGTCCACAAGGGGGCAGCACTACTCAGAAAGGAAATGTTGCAGTACCCAGCTGTGTCCATAAGAGTGTAGCACTGCTTATGGGGAGAGAGTGCAGTACTGGGCTGTGTGTACAAGGAAGCAACACTGCTCAGGTGAGACAGGCTGGCTGCAGTACCAGCTGTGTCCACAAGGGAACAGCTCTGCTTGGGGAGGGCGTGGGTTGCCTTAAAGGGTTGTGTCCACAAGGGTGCAGCACTGCTTGGGGAGGATGGGGGGAGTTCAGTATCATACTGTGTCGACAAAGAAGCAGCACTGCTCAGGAGGGGGAGGCTGCAATACCAGTTTGTGTCCCCAAGGGGGCAGCACTGCTCAACAAGAGGGCAGCTGCAGTTCCATTTTGCCTTCACAAGGGGGCAGCACTTCTCCATAGGAGAAGGCTGTACTACAATGCTGTGTCCACAAGGAGACAGCAGTGCTTGGAGAGGGGGCTGCAGAACCGGATTATGTCCACAAGGAGCAGTACTAATCAAAAGGGGACGGCTGCAGTACCAAGCTGTCTTTACAAGGGGGCAGCACCATGTGGGGCGGAGGACCTGCAGTACTGGGCTGTGTCCACAAGGGGGAAGCACTGCTCTGAGGGTGGTGCTGCAGTACTGGGTTGTGTCCCAAAGAAGACAGCACTGCTCGGCTAGTGGGGGGGGACTGCAGTATCATGCTGTTCTCCCAACAAGAAAGCACTACTCAAAAGGAGAGGCAGTACCTTGCAGTACCATGCTGTGTCCACAAGGTGGCAGCACTGTTGCAGGGGTGGCTGCAGTACCAAGCTGTGCCCACAAGGGGGTAGTACTGATCAAAGAGGAGGCACCGGCAGTACTGGGTTGTGTCCACAAGGGGACTACAGTACTCAGAATGAGATGGCTCCCACTAGGGGCCAGCACAACTCAAAGGGGTTGGCGGCTCCCATATTGGGCTGCATCCACAAGGGGGCAGCACTGCTCCGGGAGGGGGGCTGCAGCACCATGCTCTGTCCACCAGTGGATAGTACTGCTTGGAGGGCGGTGCTATTGTTCCGCATTGTGTCCACAAAAGGTCAGCACTAATAGGTACGGGGAGGCTACAGTACTCAGCTGTGCCCACAAGAGGGCAGCATTAAATGGCTAGGGGATAGTGAAGGCTGCAGTGCAGTGTTGTGTCCACAAGGGAGCAACACTGCTCACTGGTGGCGGGGGGATGGAGGGGGTGGGGGGGAACAGACAGTACCGGGCTCTGTTCACCAGGAAACTGCACTACTCCAGTTGTGTGTGGGCTGCGGTATCGCATTGTATCCACAAGGGGGCACCACTGTACGAGGAGGGGGCAGCTGCAGTAGCGGGTTGTGTTCACAGAGTTACAGCACTGCTCAGAAGGCCAGGGCTACAATACCATGATGTGTCCACAAGGGGACAGCCCTGCTTGGAAAGGGCAGGGGGCTGTAGTGCCATGCTGTGTCCACAATGTGGCAGCACTGCCTGGGAGGAGGCCTGCTGTACTGGGTTGTGTCCAGAAGGGGGCAGCACTGCTTAAGGAGGAGTTGGGCTGCAGTATTTGGTTGTGTCCATAAGGGATTGGGAGGCTGCAGAGTGCAGTACCCAGCTGTGTACACAAGGAGGCAGCACTGTTCCGGGGGAGTTTTTTGCAGTACCATGCTGTGTTTAAAAGGGACAGTAATGCTTGGGGAAGTGGGGGCCCTGCAGTATTTTGTTGTTTCCAAAATTGGGGAGCACTGCTCAAGGGGGCAGCTGCAGTACTGTGTTGTGTCCACAAAGGGTCAGCACTGCTGCTAGAGTGGCAGCAGTACCGGACTGTGTTCACAAGAGAGAAGCACTGCTTGGGGATGGGCTGCAGTATTGTCATGTGTCCCCATGGGGACAGCACTGCTCAAAAGGGGTGGGGGGAGGGGAGGGGGCATTGTACTGGATTGGGTGCAGAAGGGGTCAGTACTGCACAGCTAAGGCATGGGCTGCAGTATCAGGTTGTGTCCACAAGAGGGCAGCACTGCTCAGAAGGTGTGGCTGCCCATGACCACAGGGACTGTGTGGGGCACCCTGGGCACAGAGCACATATGTCAGGAGCAGAGGGGAAATGGGGGGCCCTACCTGGCCAGCAGACCCATGGCATAGTGCTGGGTGTCAGCACAGAGCAGTGTGTCCCAGTCACCCTTGTGCTCCGTGGCCATCACCTGTCGTGAGTGCACCTGCAAAAGAAAATCCTCAGGAAGGCCATGGGCCACCAAGTCCCACAGCCTTGCCACAAGGTCACCTGCAGGAATAATGCCTCGAAAAAGCTCTGGGTCAGACACGAACAAGTGTGCTGTGCGGGGGCTCCTCACAGCAGCACTCTGGAGCGTCCTGTCCTGTCACGGGCTCTGAGCACTGTGCCATGCCCATGTCATCACCAGCTCCTGCGCCACCACACGTCACAAAGAGTCCTGCGATACCCTGTTCCATTCCATGCCACGGTGACCATGCTGCACCCTGTCACAAAGGGCCCTTGCACACACTGCCACCTGCCCTGCGGACACCTTGAGCCCTCCCAAAGTGGCCCAGGTTGGAAGGAATTCCTTGGCCCAAATGTCTTAAGACAGCGCAACAGGAATGTTAGGAATGGCTCACACCATCAGCAAACACTGTCCTGCTCTGCAGGCTCAGGGCATTTAAGAATCCTCAATCCAGCTCTGTGCTGGCCCTGGCCCACAGCAGCTTCCATCAATGAGAGGCAAATGCATATTGCCAAGAGTTGAAAGGCACCAGGCAGGTAAGATGTGAAAAGTGTGTGTAAAGGTCTTTCAATTCACAGCTCTTAAAGAGAACTTTGGGGCTCATAACTGGACAGAGATGCTTCTTCTCACACCTCTGTCCAAAGCAGGGTAACACACTCTGCTGCAGGTGCTTGGCTTGGTCTCCGCAGGTCCAGGCAGATGCCAAACCTGCTCTTCACAGCCTTCTCCCATTCCCTGCCCCTCTGCCAAGGGCAGTGGGCCTCAAGGACTGAAAGGACCACAGAGAGACAAAAGGGGGACACTTGCACCTACCTCACTGGAGCTCCTTGGGAAGCATTTTCCTTAGGAAGCAAGCGTCTTTTCTCCAAGGGTGTTTCCCCAGTGTGTAGCTTTCGCCAGGAACACCAACACACTCTTAAGAAGCCCTGGCAAGGCTGAATTTCTTCTGGGCCTTTCAGAACCAGCACTCCAGCTCTAGCTCATGTTCCCCCAAGTGTGATTCCAGGTGGAGGTTCAGATGTGCAGCCCCAGGCCCTCTACAAACACAAGCTGCCTGCTGCCTCTTAATCTGCCTCACCTCCTGCCTGCAGTCATGGCAGCAAAAACAGGCTGTTCCTGGCCAGAGACCAGAGCCCTGCCCCAGCAGGATGCTCTTGTCAGCACCTTCCAGGACTCTATGCTGTGCACACAGCACTTTTCAAGCTCGCTCTGAACAGGCTTTGGCACACAAAGCACAACCTGGCTGGCCCTGCCATCAGCACACTGGTGCATGATGTTTCCCTTTACCACAGAAGAGCTTATCTGTTCTATCAGCTAGTGCTGTAACTTGTGCATTCTGCTCCTCACATGAATCTGCTAAAGGAGTTATGGCTGACACAGAGAGATGGGATACAATAAACATCCCTGCTGGCAAGGAACATCTTGCGGTGAGAATAACACATGGGGAAATAAGCTGGAATTTCTGACTGACACTTCACTTTACTCTAAAAGCTACAGAAACTTTCTCGGAGGCAGAAGTCTCCTACACACACCCTGGAAATGTGTAGGACTTCTACAGCAGGCTGAGGTCACAGCAGGCTCTGAGGTCACAGAAGTCCCAGAGCCCCGAGGTTGCACAGCACCACAGCCACTGACCAGTCAGCCCTTGACCACAACTATTGTGGCAGTGGCAGTGGAAGACAGTACTCCACCCCTCTGAATATAGAGCATGGGGCCGGATGGTAGACAAGAAATGGCACACCATAAATGTAGAATCTTGTGTTGCCCTAAAACAATTCCTTTGTGAAAGCAATACCATTGATGCCCAAAATATTTGCCTAGATACTGAACAAGATGTATGTCACTTTGAGATCCAACCAGACATCATTCAAAAGACTGTGCTCGTATATATTGGCCAAGGCTGTGTGTGTTTAAGAACTGCCTGTGCTTCAGTGGAGAGCAGAAAATGAAAACAGATATTTGCCTGTTAAAATCCAATCCAATTTTTGTATTTGTAATTTTGTTAATATTGTTGTGCGTGATTATATATAGTCAGTACCAGTTGTATCCCACCAGCTGATAAAGGTCAACCTTACTACACACCACCATCACCCACACCCATTGGCATGAACCTTACACTGGTAGAACAGTTAATGAAACATCCAGATCTAGATGAAATCTTAAAGGAAATGAAAGAGAATGGAGAAAAGGTTTTAATAACTATCCACCATGATGCAAAAGAAATCAGTACCGTTTTGCAAAGAATAAAACAAGAGGTAAGCCATCACTGGTGGGATGCACACTTTGGATAGTCACCAAAGGCAACTGGTATACTTAATGCCCCAGTTCACCCAATCATTGTTTTGCTTCTTTCAGCCAGTATAAGTGTGGTTTCATCTGTTGCAGTACTCATCTGTGTGTTGGGTTGATGTGGCCAGAAATGTGTATTCTATCACCATCTGTTGAAGCTGGGTAGGGTAGTGACTGTTATCTCTGTAGCACATAGTGTCTGTTAATGGGCCATCTTTAAGACTAAGTAGAGCAATCATCTTTATCTTTTCCACAACTCATCCTTCCTCCAGGAAGATATCATCTGCTGCTGAGCCATTAAGACCCACTGTAAAACTGATAAAATTACATCATCCCACTGGGAGATGCTCCAGCCAGGGGGAGGAGCCAAGCTTTTCCTACCTAGATAAAAAACTGAGATTTTGGACACTAAGATACCTTCTTTCCACTGGATTCCAGAGGAATGCCAGGCCTTTCCACATCATCCCTGGACCTTGAGAGGAAAACTGCACCTTCTACAGGAGCACTGCTCCAACTGAACCACATCTGCCACTGCAGGAGGACTGTAACCACCATTTAATGGGGCTGCTACCAACACCCTGACTGACTGACAGGGTGTCAGGTTGTATTCTGACTCTGTCAGTGTTTTTGGGATTGTTCTTTGTAATACTGTGTTTCTATTTTAATTTTTCTATTAAAGAACTGTTATTCCTAATTCCCGTATCTTTGCCTGAGAGCCCCTTAATTTCAAAATTATAATAATTGGGAGAGAGAGGGTTTACATTCTCCATTTCAAAGAGAAGTTTCTGCCTTTATTGGCAGGTACCTGTCCTTCAAACCAGGACACACATCCATATCGATGTCCATGTCCATATCGTTATCCATATCCATACCCATACTCATGTCCATGTCCATACCCAAACCCATACCCATGTCCATGTCCATGTCTATGGCCACATTCATGTCCACATCCACATCCATATTTATATGCATATCCATATCCCTGTCCAGGTCCATATCCATGTCCATATCCATACCCATATTCCTGTCCCCGTCCTGATCATGTCGCCACCCATATCCCAAAATGTCTTAATAAAATGGCTTTATTTTTACCCCAATGTTGGGTGAAGGAATGAAGAAAAATGAAAGAAGATCAAGGCCAAAATAAAAGGATTTATCAGTCCATGCTGACTGAGTATGCATGTGCTTGGGTGGGTGGAAAGAACCATTTTCAGAGGCCTTTTCACTTCACTGTCTCCACAATCTTGGGGTTTTTTGCCCCAGTCCATCACTGTTTGGCTGTGGAAGATACCGGTGGAACAGAGAAAAGTCGAATCATAGAATGATTTCGGTTGGTAAAGACCTCCAAAACCATCCAGTATTCCTTGATGCTGCCAGATGAAATGATTGGATGCAAAAGGTGACATTTTCTGGGATGGAAAGTAAAATCTGCTGTCCCAAATAAATTCCTGACATCAGTCTGCATCCAAACGGATTTTTGGCCTTCTGAGTCCAGGTGCCCACAGAGAGCCAAGAAGATGTGGAGACCACCAGCCAGGTGAGTTCCCAACATGGATCACCAGGACCATGGATCACCGAGGTTCTCCCCAACAAGGGTCACTGGGGAGCATCCAATGGGGTCCTCCAGTGGGGATGGAGCTGGAGCAGCGCAGGAAGCTCTTCCCGCACGCGGAGCATCCACAGGGCTTCCCTTACCCGTGACCCCATTGGTGTTGGGTCACAGCAAAGCTCTGGGAGAAGCTCTTCCCACACTGGGGACACTGTTAGGGCCTCTCCCCGGTGTGGATCCGCTGGTGGGTGACGAGGGTGGAGTTTCTCTTAAAGCCCTTCCCACAGTCAGGGCAGCGGAAGGGCCTCTCTTGTGTGTGAATCTGCTGATGCCTGAGCAGATGGGATCTCTTCTGAAACCTCTCTTCACACTCAGGACACTCATAGGGCTTCTCCCCAGTGTGGATCCTCTGGTGGACAATAAGGTTGCATCTCTGGCTGAAGCCCTTCCCACATTCTGAGCACTTGTAGGGGCATTCCCCAGCATGCATTGCCTGGTGCATGATCAGGCGAGAACTGTCACGGAAGCTCTTCCCACATTCCCCACACACATAGGGTCGTACCCCACTGTGGATCCTCTGGTGCTGGGTGAGTTGGGAGCGCATCCTGAAGCCCATCCCACATTCCCCACACTTGTAGGGCCATTCCCCAGTGTGGATCCTCTGGTGGTAGTGCAAACTGGAGCTCTGGTTGAAGCTCTTCCCACATTCCCCATACTTGAAGGGCCGTTCCCCAGTGTGGGTCCTCTGGTGGCAGATCAGGTGGGAGCTGACGCTGAAGCCCTTCCCACATTCCCCACACTCGTAGGGCCGTTCCCCAGTGTGGATCCTCTGGTGGTAGATCAAACTGGAGCTCTGGCTGAAGCTCTTCCCATATTTCCCACACTGGTAGGGCTGTTCCCCAGTGTGGGTCCTCTGGTGGACATTCACACTGGAGCTGCAGCTGAAGCCCTTCCCACATTCCCCACACTCGTAGGGCCTTTCTCTGGTGTGCACTGTCTGGTGGCGGGTCAGGTCAGAGGTGTCTCTGAATCCCTTCCCACATTCCCCACACTTGTAGGGCCGTTCCCCAATGTGCACTGTCAGGTGCCAGATCAGGTCAGAGGTGTTTCTGAATCCCTTCCCACATTCCCCACACTCATACGGACGTTCCCCGGTGTGGATCATCTGGTGGCAGTTCAAAGAGTAGCTGCTGCAGAATCTCTTCCCACATTCCCCACACTCATAGGGCTGTTCCCCAGAGTGCACTGTCTGCTGCCTGATCAGATCTGAGGTGTTTCTGAATCTCTTGCCACATTCCCTACACTCATAGGGCCGTTCCCCAGTGTGGATCTTCTGGTGCCGGACCAGGCTGGAGCTCGTGCAGAAACTCTTCCCACATTCCAAACACTGAAGGGGCTTTTTGCCATCATGAAGCTGCTCATGGACCCTCAGCTCAGAGCTCTGGCCACATCTCTGGCTGCCTGCCCGGCCCAGGTTGGGTCTTTCCTCCTCAGATCCCCATGATCTACATTTGCAGCCCCTCCTGGTGCGGGATCTTTGTGGCTTTTCCTCCCTGTTGGATTCCTGTGCTGTGGAGTCGCTCCAAACGGCCTCTTCCACGAGGTTCTGCTGCAGGGATTTGTCCTCCTTGGTCTCCATCCTCAGCTCCTGGTCTGGGGCAGGAAGGACAAGGAGAGGATGGGATTTGCCTCTGTGCCAGAGGGAAGGGGAAGGAGATGCCCCCAATCCTCCCCAGCAGAACAGAGGGGGAAAGGGGCAGTGACTTCCTCCTCACCTGCCTGGCTGTCCTGGGGCATTTTCTTCTTCCTCACAGCCTTTTCCTCCACCTGGATAAGACTTGGGAATGGAAAATCTTGGTTTGGGGGAAAAAACGACATGAGTGATATGGCTTTGAAGGTCCTGATGTCTGAGTGCATCTCTAGAAATGCCCAGGTTGTCTGGTGTCCACAAAAAACCTCCAAAAATCACTAAGGAGCCCAAAAACACTCTCCCAGGAGATCCCTGTTCGCACTGTCTTCACTTTGGGGTTATGGAGGTCCCTGTTCTCAGAGCTGCTGGGGGCCCGTGGCTCCTGGGGATCCCCCCTCTCCTGGCTCTTGCTCAGGCACGCTGAGGGAGTTTTGTGGGTCCCAGGGCTCATCCTGTCCTGATTCTGACTCGGCTCCTCCCACTTCAGGCACTCAGGGCTTCCCCCGCTCCCCGCCAGCCCTTCCAGGCTCGGGGGGCCCGCACCCCACTCATCTCCCGGCTCCACCTCCCCTCCAGGCTGCCGGGGGTCCCCCAGCTCTGCTGTCGCCCCTCTCCCCACGCCGGGGCTCCCGCCTTTCATCCCCCGCCTCTCCCGGGGATCCCCAAAACCGATGTCCCGCCCCGCCGGGACCGGGCCATCGCCACGTGGGCCCCTCCAAATCCCCCCAAGGAGCATTTACGGCTCAGCTTTGGATTCCTGCAAGAGCCAGAAACATCCCCTCCTCACATCAATAAAACAATACCTCTCCCACGGACACCCAAATACATTTGGGACTCGATTCCCGAATCTGCGAGGCACAAACACCAACCCCCATCCCCCAAGAATCCGAAACCCAACCAGCCGTGCCGGAGCTGCCGCGATAGCCCCGGGCCGAGCTTCCCCTCCGCGCTCACCCGCGGGATGCAGGAATGCGATGCTGCCGGGGCCAGCGGAGCTGCGGGCTCAGCGGGCTCGCCCTGCAGCACCGCGATTCTCCGCCTGCGCCCGCTGATCCTCTCCTGCTCCTCCTGCTCCTGCTCCTCCCCTTCCTCTCTTCCTCTCCTTCCCTCTCCTCCTCTTCCTCCCGCTGCTGCCCCGCTCGCATCCCGGACCCCCCTTTGCCACCCCCTGTGCCCCGCGGCCGCCGCAGCAGCGGCTGTTGGGGAGGGGGCAGCACCCCCTGAGCCTGCAGGGGAGACAGAGCAACTGAGAGTTAGGAATCGAGCATCGAGAAATGCTTTGACTAGAAGGGGGCTGACAAAACCCTATGTTTGCTGGAATTTACGGTGCTTACAAGAACAGGGGAGAGCAAGGCTGCAGGATAAGATAAAGAGCTGAGGTGGGCGAACAGGATGCAAGGACAAAGGCACCACAGGATAAGGGGGATTCTCCAGATCCCTGAACCCAGGAAAACTGGTATCAAAGTCCAGAAGATGAGCAAAGGAGTAAAAAGAATATGTGCAAGGAGACAAGGTGAAAACTTCAACTGAGAGGAAGACTGTTTACTTTTTCCCAAGGAGCAGTGTGCAGCCGAAAAAGGCGTGTAGCTAATTTTAGTATGAATCGGGGACAGGCAATGAATATGTATTAGGTGTATTTTACAATCCTAGTTCGTAGAGAATAAAAAGAGAGGTGCAGGTCGCCAAAGGTGTGCGTGGTTTTGGAGGAGCTATCCCCCTCAGCGCTGAATGAATACATTCCTACTCTTATACCTTATTTTGTGCGGTATAGAGAGTTTTTCCGCGCTTCACAGGGCTGGGCAGGGGGCTCGGGGCCCCCAGTGCAGATCCGTCCGTGCCGTCCCCCTCCCCCCGAGCCCCAGTTCCGCTCCCGGGGGTCGCTGGATGCGAGGGGGTGGCGCAGGTGGGGTGGGAGTGGGGAGCGCTGGGCGCTGCGGCTCTGCCGCTGCTACAAACACATGTTGTGGGATTGGCTTCTCCTGAATATTCAGAGAAATACTGTATGTGTAGTGTTAAAATAATTTTTTAAATATAGTTTTCTTTAAAATAACATAGGTTAATAAAGAGTATTTGTAATAAAGAAACTACTTACTTAATTAAATAACACTCAATAAAAACACCTATTGCTAATATACCAGTTACCAGCACCAACCGTCTCTAAAACCTAAAAGCCACAAATCAAATTAAAACTTATTAAAAAAAATGAATTAAAATCACAACCAAAAAACCACAAATGCTCTTAAAAACCAAACTCATATAATAACCATAAAAACAAATCCTAAATTATAAAATATCATTTATAAAACAGTTTGAAAATATACAATGTCTATAAATATACAAGAAGCAAATAAATTCAAAAAATAAACCTCAAAAAAAAGTGTATTCTTAACCAAATACCAAACTTTCAACCGTTATAACCTTTTACTTTACTATTTGTTTCTTATTTTCTTGTATTACACCTTTTTAAATCAGCACAAAGAGGAACACATTTTTCATGCCACTCTCTGGGGAGTCACCACTGAGCAAATTGTTCAATTTGGGCTCTGGCCGTGCTGGTGAAAGGCTCTGTGCTCTGTGGCTCTTCCCAGCAGCTGCCCAGTCCCAGCCTCAACTCTTCCCTCTTTCTTTTTCTCTCTTTCATATTTCTCTACCTCACATTTCCAGTTCAATCAAATCCATGTTCAATCAAATTCGTAGGTTGTGCTCCTATGGTCTCATTTGCACCTTCACTGGGCTTGAGGTGTCTCACCCTGCTGGGCCCCTTCTCATCACCATCGTTCTGGGATTCTGTCAGGGCCGCTCTTTCCTTTTCTTCTTCCCTCTGCTTTGAGCTGGGAATGGGCTGGAAAATGTCCAGCATTATATAAATCCATATTATAATATTGGTTTTTTTGCAAATATTAAAATGCATGCTGTATGTATAATGTTATAGCAATTTTGCTATAAATATTTAGTTTTTATTTCTGCTATTAACTAAACTTAAACATAGTAGTGAAATAGCTGATATAGTCATGCTTGTGGGAATTGAACTGCCTGCTTGGTTGGGATTCCAATGGAGAGGTGATGAAGTCCCCTGCTACTATCAGCACCAAGTATGGACCGAAGCCCAGGCTGGAGGTGATAATAAGAACAGACTAAAACCACAGCCAGGAAATGTGCAGGCTCTAAAAAGGCAAACCCGAGGAGGAGCCGTGCTAAACAGTTCTTGGAACATGTAAACTACTTTGGTGGAAGCTGGGAGGGGTTGGCCAAGTATCCCAAAGCATATGATGTATATCATATCATACCATATCATATCATATCATATCATATCATATCATATCATATCACATCATTACTCTTATCCCAAGGCCACGGTATTGAGAAGTTTGAAAATGATATTATCAGTAATTGGAGGATAACCAGGTACAGAAGCACACCTCATAGAAAATTGGTAACTGCACTACAGTTGAGAGTCAATGTCTGCCCCACGAGAGAGATCCTGGCCAAGGGTACTTGTGGAAACTTGATAATATTGTGGTGCTGATAATGAAACATCAGCCCATATTATAAGGAACTGTCCAATTACTCAAAACACCAGGAATAAAGGCACAAAGAGACACATCTGTGAGCTGCTAAAAGGAAGAACTGGACTGTATTTCAAGAGACAATCACAACAAGTTGTACAAGCCAGATTTGATATTTGTTAAAGGAGGAAAGGCATTCATGGTGAACATGACAGTCAGATACAAGCACTCCAACTCCTCCTTGAAAGTTGCTGCCAATGAGAAGGTCAGGAAATACCAGTGCCTTCACAGACTAACTCAAGATCTTACAAATCCAGCAGACATTGAATTTGTGGGATTTCCTATAGGAGTGCGAGGAAAGTGGTTTGACAAAAACTCTTCTGCTGTTGGCCCTAGGTCTCTCTAAGATGAGGCAAGAGAAGACAGCCTGGGCCCAGAGCATCCAGAGCACTGCTCTTCTCCATTGTTATGGTACATACTTTTGTGGACAAAGCTCGATGGATTGTTTCTGTTCATGAAAATAAAAAACAAGGCTGAACGGCATCACTGGACAGTGGGTAGGACATGTGGGAGCAATACAATTCTTTCAATCATACTTTGTTGGCCACTGCCCATATTTGAGATAAATTTACCAATTTGGACCAGGTGGATGGGCCACCTATACTTAACCTGGAAAAGAAATCTATTATCATATCTATTTATAAGAAGCCATGAATGATCACAATTGGTTCCATCTTGCTAAGACTGTTCTCCAGAATAAGATCAGCAAGGTTAATTGAGGCATGCTCCCTCAAGCCAAGGCAAAGAGGCTATATGAAGCAGCGGGATGCTCTGAAAAATTGATACTCCAGCAAACAATAATTTGATCTGCCAGAAGAGAACACAGGCTGCTGGGTGTTGTATTCATGGATATTGGCTAAGGCTGTGCTGTGTGACATCATAGGATGCTGTGTGACATCACAGGGTTGTGTGACATCACAATGAATTTGGGACATCTTAGGGTGCTGTGTGACATCATGGGGCTGTGTGACCTCATAGGGTGCTGTGTGACATCACAGGGGCTGTGTGACATCATAGGGTGTTGTGTGACATCATAGGGTGCTGTGTGACATCACAGAGCTGTGTGACATCATAGGGTGCTGTGTGACATCATAGGGTGCTGTGTGACATCATAGGGTTCTGTGTGACATCATAGAGCAGTGTGGCATCATAGGGTGGATTGTGACATCACAGGAGCTGTGTAACATCACAGGGGCTGTGTGACATCCCAGGGCTGTGTGAGGTCACTGGGGAGGTCACTCTGCCCCATTCGCCCCTCACAGTCCCCCCTCACAGTCCAACGCTGCTCGTGCACAGGGGGGTCCCCTGTCCCCCCAGGTCCCCCCGCCCCCCCTGCCGCAGCCTCCCCCAGAGGATGTTCCATGAGATCGACCCCAGAGCCTGACACGGGGACAGGGGCCGGGCCCTGGGGGTGGCACAGGGGGACAGGGACCCCCCGGCAGCGTCCCCGTGTCCCAGGGCCAGAGCCTGGGCCAGGGCTCCTTCACCCTGTTATGAGCCAGGGGCTGAGAGCATTTAAAAAATCCCCAGCACGGGATCAGCAAAAACCAGATTTAATGTTAAGCTACAGCACGACAAAGTTCCTTGCCAAGAGTCACCCTACTCCTGGACTGGACACTTCAGGCACACCAAGGAAACAAAGCAACAACAAAACCAAACAAAATCCAGTCAATCAAACCAGAAATGAACTGAGAACTGTTTGTGTGTGTGTGCTCAGGTGGGTGGGGCAAAAGGACAGTGAGGGCAAGGATAAAAGGAATGCGGCCTCAAAGCCCAACAGAGCTCAAACTCAACAGGACTTAACTTATACCTTAACCTTAACTTATACTTTGATCTTCAAAATTTAACAAAAGAACAGCACTTAACATTATTTAACCTAACTTTTAACCTATGACTATAACAATTTAACAGAGGAATAACACTTAAGAGTATTTAACTCAGCTTAAAACTTATACTAAACTTAACTTAGGAAAAGAACAACACTTAACACCATTTAACTCAGCTTACATCTTGTCCTGGGGTGACTTTATCATGTTGAATTGTATCCGCATCGATCTGTTTAGCCCAGAAATAACTTTTGCACCTTTAAAATTAGATTTGAGAGTGAAGTGGGGGGAGAAGAAGAAGCGGTGGAATATCTGAGGCAGTTGTTTTCAAAATACATAGATAAGAGCTTCAGCTTTCCTTCTCCTGACTGTTGTCTGCAGCATGGACGGGCAGTGAGAGGGAGCTCTCCTCTGTTTTTTAGTCAGTATTTTTTTAGCTAGCTGAGGCAGTGAAGTTCCCTGGACTGTGATATCTATTTTCTTGGAACTATTCAAAATGCTCTGGACTGGAAACCCAGAAGAACACCGGGAGCTGTCACTGTCCACCCAATTCAAGAGCAGGAGTCGTGACTGGTTCTTTTATGGATCTCAAAGCGCAAAAGACACAGCAGGGTACAAAACCAGTTTACTTCTACAGAAATGCACTTTATTTAGTGCCAACCAAAATGTGATAGTGGGACAGAGAGAGGGAGAGAGAGAGAGAGAGAGAGAGAAAGGGGGGTTGGGATTATAGCTACCATGACGGGCAGATGAATCCTCGTGGAGCAGCCAATAGATGTCTGTTGCCGTCTGGGGAGATCTCGGGGGTCTTTTCTGAGAAAGTCACTTTTATAGTCCTTTCCCAAAGTGAGTGGCTTCTGGCCAAAAGGTGGGAAGATTTATGGACTATTGTATGTGGATCTCGTTACCCTGAAGAACAGGTGGAAACAGGACGTTTCAAGGCACACCAAACCATCTTTGTTGTTATGAACACACACAGGGCAGCCCATACCGGACCAGTCCATTGTTCTTCCATCTGTGGGAGCTTTGTTGAGTCAGCGCCCCGTGACTAGTTGTCATGAGAAACCAGTCCTGGTAGGCATCACCTGCGGAACAGTCACTTGGCGTTCCTCCCATCCCTGGCCAGCGCAGGGAGGGACTGGGGGGAAGCAGGGAGGGGTGGAATCAAGCCAGGTAGGGAAGGGAGAGCAGAGGATGGAGCTGGGAACTCAGAAGGGGTACGGGATGCCAGGCAAGGATGAGGGGGACCAGGAGAGGGACCAGGACAAATATGAATGGAACTGAGACAGACATGGGAAGCCTGGGTGACCCAGGGATGGAAGGAAGGAGTGATGTGGGACTCAGGCAGTGGTGGAAGAAAGGTGGGAAGATGGTGGGTTTTCCCATCCCCTTTCCCACATTCACCATGTACTGTCACTGTCACCGTCACTGGCAATGAAATCTCCCAGCACAGTGATGGCCCAGAGCTCACCCAGACACCGCAGCTGTAGCAGCCACTGTGGTGCAGCTGCAGGGGGGACAGGGACAGCTTGGTCCCACAGAGGGGTCCCCCCAGATCATTGTCCCCATGGTAAAACTGTACTCCAGTGACTGTGGCATCCTGTCAGCCCCAGCAGCACAGTGTCACCGTGTCCCCCTCCAGCAGTGCCCATGCCGGCAGCTGCAGCACAAGACGCTGTGTGGGACAGGAAGGACCTGTCACATCTGGGGAGTCTGGGGGATGCCAAAGGCCTTGGGAGGCACCATGGGTCCCCCATTGCAACAGGGGCTCTCAGGACAATGGGATGATCTGGGATATCCCCGTGTGTAGGGGACGAACTCTGAGGTCACATGAGGGGTGTGACTCAGGCATAGAGCCCACCCAGAGCTGTCAGGAACCCTGAAGATGCCAGGGCACACATGCCCCCTCACCATTTAAGACCCTCAAAGGGGGGTCTGAGCCCAGTGCCAGGTCTGTCACACATGAATGTTCCCCTCTTGGGGACAGTAAAGCTGTCGGGTCCCTCCTGCCCCCAGCGCCGCCCGTCCTTGTACCACATGGTGGCACCAGCAGTCCCCAAGCCCTATCAGCTCAGTGTCACTCAGTCCCACAGCAGTGCAGACTCACCAGTGAGGTCGAGGGTCTGGGCTGGAAGGGAGAAGGGACAGAGCTGGGGGGGGGGGGGGGGGGGCCTGCAGGGACAGCAGAACCTGGAGGCCATCTCAACATCCCAGTTCCTCTGTTCCTGTCCCTCTGTTCCTGTCCCCACAGCCATCCCATGCCTGTGGTCACACTGGGGTCCATGCCCATGCCCTGGCTCTTTTTGCCTTGGGGTCCTCAGGTAGCCACCTTCCCGGACATCCCAGTGTCCCAGGCCATGGGCACTGGCTGTCACTCACTGCTGGGACCACCTGTCCCCTGGCTGGAGGCTGGGGACAAGGGTAGGTGGCACAAGGTGGGATATAGAGTTCCAAGCAGTGGGGGGCTAGGGATTGGTGTGCAGAGCAATGGGGGGGTCCTGTAGAGGGGGAGTCACCAGAGCTGGGAGCACTCAGGGATGGGGGTTCCAGCAGAATGGGGGCTGCAGGGATTTGGGGTCATGGATGGGGGTCCGAGGGATGAGGGTGCCAGAGGAATGGTGGGTACTGGGAGGATCAAGGTTCTGGAGAAGGGGGACTGTAAGGGCTGGAGTAGATTCCTTAATAATGGGGTTCCTTGCCCATGGAGACCCTGGGGATTGTCACTCCTGAGATGGGGGTCCTAGGGAAGGGGGATCATAATGAATTGGGGTCCCTGTATTGGAGTCCCAGTGGAATGGGGGTGCTAGGGATGGGCAGTGGCTGGGTGGGCCCATGGGTCACAGATCCTTCCCTGGGTGCCTCAGTTGTTGTGGTGATCTAGGGCACAGAGGTGTCCCCTGGGGTTCCTGTGGTTTGGGGGGTCACCCAAAACCCAACAGATTCCAAGGGGCTCATAGTCTGTACCCCCATCACCCCCCAGAGGCTTCTTCCTCCCTTCATTTCAGTTTCCTTTTTTAAATTCCTTAATTTCACAACCCCTCAATCCGTGCCTTGATGATCCTGGGGGGCACCTGAAGAGGCAACGGGTTGGGGGAACTCCAGGGTGGGAGAAAAGGAGGTACAGGGGGTGCAGGGAGCATTGGGAGGGTTGGGGAGGCTGTGGGGGATAGGGGTGTTGGGCTGTGGCCCTCCCCCACACACTTCCACTTTGTCTCTCCCAAAGCAGAAGGAAGAGCTCCTGTTCTGGGGGATGGTGGCTCTGGGCGATTCCAGACTTCCCCATTCTCACTCCACCCCTGCAGGATCTGAGCCAGCAAGAGCAGCTGGGGAATGGAGCCCCAGGCAGAAAGGAGCTCCCAAACTCCTGCTCCTTGAATCCAGTGGCCATCCAAGTGTGGGGCCCAGCCATGGCCCAGCCCCACTGCCCAGAGATGGGCATTGGCCAGCCCTGCTCTGGCCAGCCCCAGGTGGCAGCCAGGACCTGAGGCTCCCCCACACCCTTGGCTTTGATTCTTGCAGCTTTCGAGCTGCTGCAAAGGTGAGAATTCTTTCTGTGGCCAAAAAAGGCCTGGCTGTGGTTTGCTCAGCCCTGCAAGAAGCACAAAAGCCAGTGTGAACCCAAGCAGTGGCTCTGTGAGGCCCTTTGATGGTTTTCAGAGCAGGGCTGGCTGGAAACTCCCCTGCAGGGGCAGCTTTGAGGGAACCAGTCTGGAAATACAGCAATTGATCATTTCGTGCCTGTCCCCAAGACACTGAAAGAGCCCCAGAACTGCTGCAAAATCTACAAGGATCTGCTCAATAACATGACTGGGACCCTCCTCCTTGAATAAAACCTGCAGCCCTCTGGAACCTCCCAGAAAGAATGTTTGGGTTATGGATGTGGACACCAGAAAAGAGAGAAAAAAGTGTGGAAATATGGAGCAGGGGCTCCACACGTGGCTCTGGGGCACAGGGATGTCCCAGCAGGAGCAGGGAGTGCCCAGGCAGGGGAGTTCACGGTGCAGTGCATTCACCAGGGAATCAGAGCCTGAGGGACACACAGGCATTTCCACAGATTGCTGTGGAACCAAATGTACCTGGGATTTCTCATGATCAGGGCAACATCATCACATTTGTCCCCTTAATTTGGGCACCCCCAAGGTGTCAGAGCCCCACTGGGAAAAGCAGGAATGCTCAGGCCCCCCCAGCACAGAGGTGCCCAGGATGTGCCACCTCTGGGACAGGAATCCCCAGGATGTGGCACCTCCAGAATAAGGAGCCCCTGGGACAAGACCCCAAGACAAGACCCAGGTGTCACCAGCCCAGAGGAGCCTTTTTCCCTCAGGGCAGGACCTCTCTGGATGTGGCCCCCAGGACAGAATCCACATCCTGGCCTCAGCAAAAACAGCCTCTTCCTTCTGCTGCAGGAAAGAGAAAGTGAAAATCTTGGGGGAGCACAGCCAGAGATCCTCATCCCCCACAGCCCCCCAAACACTGCCTGCACCACCCAGCCCCCTTCTCCCCTTTCTGGGATCGCCCATCTCTTACCTGCTCAGGTGTTTTCTAGGATGTGTGAACCAGGAAATGAGGGGACAGGAAAATGCCCAGGGGTGTGTGGGGCACAGAGCCAGAACCTCCCAGGACAAGCCTGGGGTGCCCCCCTGGCCCTGAGCACCATGTGGGGGCTGTGCTGGGCTCTGAGTCAGCCCAAAATCTGAGGCACCCCATGCAAGATCTGTGACCCCTGTGCCCACCCAGCCACTGTCCCAACCCTGCGACCCCCTGGGAACCAAACAATGATACCCCTGTTCTCTTGGTATCTCCTCACTGGGGACCCCCACCCCAGCTTTCCCATTGTCCAGTACCACCATTGCCTTGATCCCATCCCATGGGCTGCTTCTTCCTCCAGAAACCCCATTCCCAAGGGTCCCTTTTTTCCCCCTGCACCCCCAGCCTTGTGAGCCACATGCCATGACACCCATCCCTGGCTCCCTGCAACACCTCAGACTCCAAATTCCAGCAACATCCTGTCCCCACCATGTCCCACCATCACCCCCATGTCCCACAAGGTCCCCACCATGCCCCCATCCTGTTCACACCCTGCCCCCACAAAGGGCCACCTACACATGAGGATGAGATGTGACCTCGCTTCCTGTCCCTTCATCCCAAGAGCCGCCAGCCAGGGGACAGGTGGCCCCAGCAGCGAGTGACAGCCAGTGCCCATGGCCGGGGACACCGGGATGGTAGAGAAGGTGGCGCTGCTCCTGTGGGGTGAGTGCCCCAGCACGGGCCTGACGCCCTGGGGATGGGCCCTGGTGAGGCAGAGAGCAGTGGGGAAAGGGCACAGGGGGGCTCTGGGGTCCCCTGTTGTCCCCAAGGACAGCAGAGCCAGGGCATGGGCATGGAGCCCAGTGTAACAAGAGCTGTGGGGTGGCTGTGGAGACAGGAACAGGGGAACTGGGATGTGGGGATGGGAACAAGGAGATCGAGATGTGGGGACAAGGGTGTGGCAAAAGGAATCTTGAAACTGGGGCGGCTGTGGGGATAGGGACAGGGAGACAGGGGTGCAGGGACAGGGACAAGGGCTGCATCCCATGTAGAAGGGGCATGGGGACCAGTGCCATGAGAATGGGATCACAGGGACAGAGCCATTGGAATGTGGCCAGGGGAACATGTGCTGTAGGGCTGGGGGAGGCGACCTATTCACACATGGGGTGTCCACAGTGTCCCCATGTCCTGCCTCAGCTTAAGGTGACTGAGGTGTCCTGTCCTCAGAATCTCCATGCTACACCAGTGTTCCCGTGGGGACAGTTTGGGGACAGACACGACACCAGGTCCCCCAGGTGCTGCTGTCCCTTCAGGGCCACCCCCACCCAGCTCTGTCCCTTCTCCTTTCCAGTCCTGACCCTCGGCCTTGCTGGTGAGTCCTCACATGATGCCATGTCCCTGCCCTGCTGTCCCCAGCCATGTGGTGGCTCTGGCAGGCTGGTGTCTCCTGTCACCCACAGGTGCCAAGAGCACCCAGCTCCTGGTGGAGCCCCCCTGGACACCGGCGGTGCTGTGGGACCGGGTGACACTGACCTGCCTGGGTTCGGGGACCGCCGGTGCCACCACCTGGTACAAGGACAAGCAGCGTTCGTGGCAGACGACAAACAATAACTTCACTGTCACCGAGAGTGGCACCTACAAATGTGACAGACACGGCAGTGGTCCCAGCCCAGCCATAGTGGTGTCAAATGGTGAGGAGGGATCTGGAATGATCAGGGTGGCTCCCAGATAGGTCTGGGTGGGCTCCACTCTGTGGGTGGCCTCACACCCCTCATGTGGTGAGAGCCTGTCCCCTGCACACAGGGAGATCCTAGTGCATCCCAGTGCATCCCAGTGTGGTGGGATAGCCGTGGATACAGCTGTGTCACAGGACTGCTCCTGGTATCCTAAGGAGTCTCCCGTGCAATGGACACTCTAGCCAGATCTCCCTGGTGCCATGGGCACCCACTCTGGACCTATCTCTGGCTCCTCAGTGTGACGAGACCCTCCTGTCCCACAGAGCTGCTGGTGCTGCAGGTTCCAGCACGGGCGCTGCTGGAGGGGGACACGGTGACACTGCGCTGCCGGGGCTGGTGGGACAACCCTATCACCAGGGTGCGATTTTACAAGGACGAGAAGGAACTTATGGAGTCCCCAGGGGGCACCGAGCTGTCCCTGTCACCCCTGCAGCTGAACGACAGCGGCTGCTACCGCTGCAGGGGCTGGCTGGACTCAGGAATGTCACAGTCAGCACCGGTGACAGTGACAGTGCACGGTGAGCACCCCCACGGCTGGAACCCCAATATCCTGACACCCCCAAAGCCACTTCTCAGTGGACTCTTAGTAACAGTCCCCACCCCCATGTCATTCCCGGAGCTCAAGCCTGTCTTGGTGCTGGAGGGTCCCCCCGAGCTCCCCGAGGGGTCCCCCCTCAATCTCAGCTGCCTCAGCACCCCCAGCCCCCTGCGGCCCCCAGCCCCCATCCTGTACCGCTTCTACCGGGACGGGCAGTTGGTGGGGGGCCCGCAGGGGTCCCCGCAGCTCCTGGTGCCCGCCGTGGGGGTCTCCCACTCGGGGAATTACAGCTGCGAGGTGCGCTCCGAGGGGGGGGCCGTGCGGAAGAGCAGCGCCCGGCTCGGCGTCACGGTGCGCAGTGAGTGCGGGGATGGGCACGGGGAGCCCCCACAGCCCTCTGAAACCTCTTATCCCTGCTCAACCCTCTGTGTGCCACCGTGCTCAGCTCTCTTCCTGGGTCCCTGCATTGCTTTCCCTGTTGCCTTCATCCATTGCTGGGGTCCCTCCATTGTCCACAGGTCCCACCATCCTTTTCTGCATCGCCATAATCTTCCCTTCAACCTTTTCCATGTGTCTCCCCCCCCCCGGCCTCCGAACCACCTTCTTCCTCACTGGGTTCCTCCCTCCCCTCTCTGATCCTCCCTCTCCCTGATTCCCTCACTGCTCCCTGCTGTCCCCCACTCCTCCCATGTCCCAAATCCCTCCTGTGTCCCCCTGCAGGGGTCCCGCTCTCGGGGGTGTCCCTGTCAGTGCAGCCCCCCGGGGGACAGGTTGCAGTTGGGGACCACCTGGTGCTGAGCTGCACGGTGGCCATGGGAACAGGTGCCCTGTCCTTCTCCTGGCACTGGGGGGGCTTGGGGACACCGCTGAGCACTGGCCCCTGCCTGGAGTTTTGTCATGTTGGGTACAATGACAGTGGCCACTACCTGTGCCGAGTCAGCGATGGGGACAATGTGGTCGAGAGCCCCACACTGAACGTCACAGTCCTGGGTGAGTGGGACCCTTGGGCTGGGGGTGACCCTATCCACAGCATCCCAGATTCCACACATTCCCATTCCACCTCCTCCCCCCCATCAGTCCCAGCCCAGCCCAGCCCAGCTTAGAGCCCCCACCACTGGGTGTCACAGACCAGGGCAACTGGGACCATCTGGCTCCAGGTGTCCCCACTCAGGACATCCAAGCCATGCGTCCCTAACCCATCTGTCACATCCCCCACTGCACATCAGGTCATATTCCCCCTGCTGAACGTGACCCTCCCAGGGCTCTGAGACCCTTGGCACTGGGTTTGATGCCCCTGTTGATATGCCTCATGGCATCCATCACATCCCACCCATGCTATTCCATCCACCCCATCACCAGGTGACAACCATCCCCCTCCTTGGACACAGCATCCCTCATCCCACCCTCACCTCATCCTCATCCTCCACCCCTCATCCATCACATGCCATCATACCACACCACATGATGACCCCCAGCACCACGAGGACATTGTCCTGGGTGAAGGAGCCCCTCTGTCTCCAGGTGCCACCATGCAGACTCCCTCATCCCCTGCCACAGTGTGCCAGCCCCTCCTCCTGGCTTCAGCCCTTTCTCTGTCCCCACAGTGCCTGTGACACCACAGGGACACTGGAACAGAGGTGAGGTCACACGGGGTCACTGGGATTGCAGGACCTCTGCAGTGACAGGTGACCCTGATGTGTCCCTTTTGTCCCCAGCAGTGGCTGCAGGCCTTGGCGGGTGCCTCCTATTCCTGGTCCTGCTCGTGGGTGGAGCTGTGGGCTGGCACCGGAGGATTAACATGAGTGAGTGACAATGGGGACAATGGGGGCCCCGGGAGAGCTATGGGATCACCTAAATGTGGGGATAATGGTATGGCATCCACAGTCCCTGCCATGGGCTGTGCTGAGTGCTCAGGACCTTTGCTCAAGGACCTGAAGGATTTGGAGTGGTGTTGGCCTTGCAAGCATTTGAGGGAATCTTTCAGTGATCCTGGAGGAATTTGGAGGGTCCCCTCCCTGCCAGGTTTGAGCTTCTGGAGGCTGAGGAAGTCCAGAGCACTGGAGTGGTTCAGGGGTTCTGGAGTCACCAAGGAAGCTCAGGGTTGCTGGGGGATATTGAGGGTGCAGTGGGGTTTGAGGATCCCTGAGAGGTTTCGGATCCCTGAGGACCCCACAGTCACCCCTCCCCTGTTTCATTTGCAGCTGACAGGAAGCAGCAGAAAAGGTGAGTGTGATGCTCACACCAAACTCTGGCTTTTGACCCCAACCCCCAGGACCTCCCACTCCCACCCACACATCCCATTTATTCCCTCAGGGTCCCCCCGCAACCCCCGGCCCCCCCAGAGGAGGGGGAGGTGCTGTACACCCACGTCGTGAGCACCAAGCAGACGGGGGGTGAGTCCGGGCTGGGACACACGCAGAGGGACATGTCACCCATGAGTGTCCCCCTGCCCAGAGGCCATAGCCAGTGTCTCTTCACAGTGTCCCCCCGTGCCACCACACTCCAGGATCCCCAAGTGACCTACGCGGAGCTGCCAGCAACCCATGGGCAATCACGGGAATGCGGGGACATCTATGGGAATGTGCTGTGACACTCTGGGCACGGATGGGACTGGGGCACTGGTTGCACTTGGAGCACTGGGGGTACTGGGGTAACCCCATCATGTGGCAGTCACACACGTGTGTCTCCCGCACTGCTCCCATTGGAGCCCAACATTCACGGGTAGGAGGGTACAAGTGGGGGGTCACGGGTGAAGCAGCACAAGGACACTAAAGCTCCCCATGCCCCCAAAACCCCCAAGGGCTTCCTCACCTCCATTGCATATATGGCTCCCCATTCCATATTCAAGTGCTCCCAGAATTCTCAGACACTTCCCCATTCCCTCCCTACTGTGCTCCCAGTACCCCCAAGGGCTCCCTATTTCCCCTCCCAGTGCCTCTCCATTGCTCCCAGTACATCCATGGGATTTTCATTCTCCCTCCCAATACCCCTGTGCTCCCAGCAACTCTGCAATGCCCCTCTCAGCACTCCCAGTACACCCACAGCTCCTAATCTTGCTCCCAGTGCCTGGGGAACACAGGACTTGTTGTCTTCTTATTGGCACCAAAATGCAGCTTTTTGGTTCAGCTGGCAATGGTGGTGTTTCTTTGTTCAGCTCTGTTGAACTTTAGGAACGGGATTCTGCAATGTTGGGCTGCCACTAGAAACCAGTGCTCAGGATTCCCTTCTGCCCTGTCTCAAACCCCTCCTCTGCCGTATTCTCCACGCGATGATGTCACAAATGCCCTGGGGGCGTTCCAGAGACTCTTCCTTTGCCAGAGCAGTGGGGATCAGGCTATGGCACAGGGTGGGGTGTTAGGGACAGGAGAAATTGGATGTCTCAAGACATTTTGGAACACCTGAATTTGGCAGGGCTGGTTTAGGCCTTGCTTTTGGTGACACAAGGCCCTGTGTGTCAGTCAGTCTGTCAGCCATGGCACACTGAGGACAGTGGGATGCTCTGCCAAACCCATCTCCGGAGTGGCCAAGTGACCAGGAGTTCCACCTTGGAATAGGGGGCTTGAAGGCCCCAGGGCTTTAAAGGCAGAGCATGAGGTGGCCAAGTGTCTGAACGTGTCTTCTCTTTGAGTATTTGCCCCATTCATGCTGGAACCCACGAGTTGGAAACTGTCTTGGTTTAAGAGAAAAACATCTGCCAAGGAAAGCAGGAACCTTCCTGGAATGGAAAGAGAACCCATCCTTCCAAATTTTTATAACTGTTGCAATTATGGGGCTTCCAGGCAAAAATTTAAGAAAAGGAGCAACAGGTAATTCTTAGGAAATTTATAGAACAGAACAGAACAAACACCAAGACAAGACAAAAAATATCGAACCAGCTCAGGGCTGTTTGTTCATCCTTGGTGCAGTTCTGGCCACAGCTAGTAAAGGGCGATGTAGGGAGCACTCCCGCCCAGCAGGGGGCGCTGCAAGGAGCACTCCCGCCCAGCAGGGGGCGCTGCAGGGAGCACTCCCGCCCAGCAGGGGGCGCTGCCGGGAGCACTCCCGGCCAGCAGGGGGCGCTGCAGGGAGCACTCCCGCCCAGCAGGGGGCGCTGCAGGGAGCACTCCCGCCCAGCAGGGGGCGCCCGGTGCCAGCTCCAACCCCTCAGGGGCCATGGCGGCCTCGGGCGGGAGGGACGAGCCCAAATCGCTCCTTTGGCAAACTCACGCTTTGCACCAATCGGTCCCGGCACCAGCACCGGCAGCGCCCGGGCAGAAGAGACGAAGGATCCTGGTGCCCGCTGGCAGCGCAGCAGTGTCCCGGCACAGGCACACACCCTGCGCAACACCCGCCACCGCTCTCCCTGATGGCAACGCAAGGAAGGCACCATCCAACCCCAGGCAGGTCTCAGGCCCACAGCAGCACCTCTTGTGCCTTTCCTCCACAATTCCTGAAAACCCTCAGCTTCTCACTGCCTTTTCCTCCTTCAGCCCTGGCACAGCAGCTCTGGGAATGTTGAATTCCCCTGGCATGTTGAGGAAAGCAGGTGCTCCTTGCTGACACTGCCAGGGCTCCTCAGGGCTCCAGAGCACGTTTGGAGCCACTGCTCTTCCTGTGCCACTGCTGGTCCCGACACAGCAGCCATGGGGGGAGGAGAGGAGGTGAGGGATGGAAAGGGGGAGGATCAGGCCCTTGATTAGCTGTTGTTATTAGGGCTGGAGTTCCTGAAGTTCAGCCATGCTGCTGAACCACCCCTGTGCACAAACACACAGCTCTGTTGGATCTCTGAGGGATTTTGGGCTACTGTGGCAGTACTGGAAATATTTTAGGGCTCAGATACCTCCAGCTCTGCCCACAAGAATCTTTTTTCCATGCTGGGAAAGTTTTCTGGAGCTTCTCCCCTTGGCCACTGCACAGGGATGGGCATTGGCCAGCCCTGCTCTGGCCAGCCCCAGGTGGCAGCCAGGACCTGAGGCTTCCCCCTCCCCCTTGGCTTTGATTCTCGCAGCTTTTGAGCTGCTGCAAAGGTGAGAATTTTTTCTGTGGCCAAAAAAGGCCTGGCTGTGGTTTGCTCTGCCCTGCAAGAAGCACAAAAAGCCAGTGTGAGCCCAAGCAGTGGCTCTGTGAGGCCCTTTGGTGGTTTTCAGAGCAGGGCTGACTGGAAACCCCCCCTGCAGGGGCAGCTGTGAGGGAACCAGTCCAGAAATGCAGCAATTGATCATTTGGTGCCTGTCCCCAAGGCACTGAGAGAGCCCCAGAACTGCTGCAAAGACAACAACAATCTGCTCAACAACCTGACCAGGATGCTCCTCTGAGCTGAGCTTCACAGGCAGAGCTGAACAAACAGAAACCATTTCTTCCTGTTTAATCCAAAATCTGCGTTTTTTGTCAAATAAGAGGGATGAGAATTCTGTGACACATGACACTGGGGGAGGGAATTAGGAGCCCCTGGCAGTTCTGGGAGCACTGGGAGTACTGGAACAGGGAGTTCTGGGAAGTTCCACATGGGACCTCCCATTCGTGGCCACTTCCCAGGCAGGATGGGCACCAACTGGATCTGGGGTGGCTGGGGGGACACACGGGGGTTGCCCTTGGGCAGGGAACTCCAGTGCCCTCAGTGTCACAGCACGTCATTGTAGATGTCACTGGGGTCCTGCTGTCACCCGTGGGGCCCTGGCAGGTCCACATGGGTCATCTGGGAGAGAAACCTTGTGAGAGACACCTGGTGGGAGTGCCTGGGGGGGTTGACACCAGTGGGTGACGTGTCCCTCTCCCCCCCACACTCACCCCCTGCCCACTCAGTGCCCATAACGTGAGGGTCCAGCACCGCCCCCTCTTCCTGGGGAGGCCTATGGGGATAAGGTGGGGTCTGGGTGGTGTCTGGGATGGGGAAAATGGGACTTATTGCTGAAGCCCCCCACTCACTTGTCCTGGGGCTCCATGGTGTCTGCATGGAGAAGGGAGGGGGCGACCATCGGACCCCAGGAGCCCTGACCCTTCCTGGGAACTTGGTGGCTCCAACCCCCCATGGGATCCCCAAATCCCCACTGGAGTCCTGATTCCCACCACACTCTTGATTCCCCCTGGAGACTCCAAGAACCCCTAAAACCCCCAGAACTTCTGCATCACCACAGTGCCCCCAAAGCCTCTGGTGTCCAAATTCTCTGAGTTCCAGTACTCCAAGCCCGGCAAGGAGGGGCACCCCCCCAAACTCTCCCAGGATCCCAAAAATATCCCTGAACATCCATGCATGGCCTCCAAGAGCTCCCCAAACCCTCCAAGAGCTCCCAGTGCAACCACAATATTCCTCTAATCACACCCAGTGATGCCCTGAAAGCCAATCAAGACCCTCCAAATTCCCCCACAACCCTCAGGACCCCCAGCTGAGGTCACTGTGGGCTCAGTTTTCCCCAGCCCAGGGCCCTGGGTGCTGCCCAATCTCTGCCCCCACTTTGGGGGCTTTCCCTCACTCCAGGACCCCCATGCCCTCCACTGTCACCCACCCCGGCAGTGCCACCAGCGACAGCCCCCGATGACAGCCAGGAGCAGGAGCAGGTACAGGAGGGTCCTGCCGAAATTCACAGCCACTGTTGGGGACACAGGGGGACACAGCAGGGTCACCCTGAACCCCAGGGGTCCTGAACAACCCGGTGACCTCGTGTGACCCCACCTGTGCTCCAGTGGTGTCCAACGGTTCCCTGTGGTGTCACCTCCAGGGCCAGCTCTGGGCTCAGTGCCTGGAACACACGGTGCCCGTCCTGTCCCAGCTGGTTGGTGGCCACGCACTGGTAGGTGCCCAAATGTCCCACATCGATGGCCCCAAGCTCCAGGAGGGAACCCCGGGCCACCTCGTGCCTGTTGTGCAGCCAGGGGAAGGTGACAGGGGCTGAGCCCACCTGCACCGAGCAGCACAGGGTCACGGGGTCACCTGGGCACACCTGGAGTGCCGGGGGACCGGGAGTGATGGTGGCATTGGCCACGGGCACTGCAGGGACAGAGACAGGGCTGGCACCTGGTGAGGCGGGGATGGGAATGCTTTGGGTGGTGTCACCTCAGTCTGGGGGCCCCACTCACCCAGGACAGTGACATTCAGGGGGACACTCTCAGCCACGTTGTCCCCATCGCTCACCCGACACTGGTAGTGGCCGCTGTCATTGTCCCCAAGGTTCCACAGCTCCAGGTCAGGTCCTCTGCTTAGAGGTGACCCCAAGCCTCCCTGGTGCCGGGAGAAGGACAGGGGACCTGTCCCCATGGCCACCGTGCAGCTCAGCACCAGGTGGTCCCCAACTGCCACCCGTGCCCCGGGGGGCTGCACGGACATGGACACCCCTGAGGGCGGAACCCCTGCAGGGGGACATAGGAGGGATTGGGGACATGGGAAGAGTGGGGAACAGCAGGTGGGAGTGAGAGACTCAGAGAGTGGGAGGATCAGAGAGGGGGTGGGGGGATCTCAGTGAGGCTGAAAGGGGTGAAGTGGGGCGGACGCTTGGAAAGGGAAGGAAGGAACCCCAGGGAAGGATGGGATATTCAGAGAGGGGACACAAGGTGAAAGTTGAAGGGATGCACAGGAAAGATTTTGGGGACCCAGACAGTGATGGAAGGGCCATGGACAAAGGAGGGACATCAGAGAGGGAGAGGGACACCCAGGAAGAACTGTGGGGATCTGCTGGAGGATGCAGGAACCAGCAAGGATGATGTGGGGAACCAGAGAGAGAGCTGAGAAGGCAGGGCAGCACGCAGAGGGTTGAGCAGGAATGGGAGACCTGTGAGGGCTGTGGGGGCTTCCCGTGCCCATCCCTGCACTCACTGTGCACCGTGACGCCGAGCCGGGAGCTGCTCTTCCGCACGGTCCCCCCCTTGGAGCGCACCTCGCAGCTGTAATTCCCTGAGTGGGAGACCCCCACGGTGGGCACCAGGAGCTGCGGGGACCCCTGTGGGCCCCCCACCAACTGCCCATCTCGGTAGAAACGGTACAGGAGGGGGGCTGGGGGCCGCAGGAGGCTGGGGGTGCTGAGGCAGCTGAGATTGAGGGGGGACCCCTCGGCAAGCTCGGGGGGACCCTCCAGCACCAAGACAGGCTTGAGCTCTGGGAAGAAGATGGGGGTGGGGACGGTGGTTCTGAGTCCACTGAGAAGTGGCTTTGGGGGTGTCAGGATATTGGGGTTCCAGCTGTGGGGGTGCTCACCGTGCACTGTCACTGTCACCGGTGCTGACGCTTTTGCTCCTGCTCGCACCAAGCCCCCACAGTGGTAGCGGCCGCTGTTGTGCATCTCCAGGGGCAACAGGGACAGCTCTGTGTTTTTGAGGGACCCCCTCAGCTCCTTGTCGTCCTTGTAAAATCGCACCCTGGTGACAGGATTGTCCTGCCATCCCCGGCAGCGCAGTGTCACTGTGTCCCCCTCCAGCAGTGCCCGTGCTGGCACCTGCAGCACCAGCCAGTCTGTGGGAGCAGAGAGTCACATCACACTGAGGAGCCCGAGACAGGTCCAGAGTGGGTGGCAACAGCACCGGGGACATCTGGGTGCAGTATCCACTGCATGGGAGGGTCCCAGAGACAGCAGGAGCACCCCCGTGACACAGCTGTCCCTGTGTGCAGGGGACAGGCTCTCGGCACACGAGGGATGTGCATCCATTCACCGAGTGAAACCCAACCAGACCTATCAGGGAGCCACCCTGAGCATTTCAGATCCCCACTCACCTTGTGATACCATCACGGGGGGGGCTGAGCCCACTGCTGGGTCTTTCACACTGGTAGGTGCCACTCTCGGTGACAGTGAAGCTGTCGGGTCCCTCCTGCCACCAGCGCTGCCCATCCTTGTACCAGGTGGTGGCACCGGCAGACCCCGAGGCCTGGCACGTCAGTGTCACCCGGTCCCACAGCACCGCCGGTGTCCAGGGCGGCTCCACCAGGAGCTGGGTGCTCTGGGCACCTGCGGGTGACAGGGGACACCAGCCTGCCAGGGCCACCATGGGGCTGGGGACAGTGGGGCAGGGACATGGCATCCCCCGAGGACTCACCAGCGAGGCTGAGGGTCTGGGCTGGAAGAGAGAAGGGACAGGACTGGGTAGGGCTGGCACCATGGGGACAGCAGCACCTGGGGGACCTGGTGTGGTATCTGTCCCCAAACTGTCCCCATGGGAACACTGGTGTAGCATGGAGGTTTTGAGGACAGAAACACTGAAGTAACCCTGGGCTGAGACAGGACATGGGGACATTGCGGACACCCCATGTGTGCACAGGTCACCTCCCCCTGCCCTAAAGCACCTGTACCCGCAGCGACATCCCCATGGCCCTGTGCCCGTGATCCTATTCCCATGGCACCTGTCACCATGCCCCATCTGCACAGAATGTGACCCTTGTACCTGCATCCCTGTCTCCCTGTCCCAAACAGCTGCCCCAACCCCAAGGTTCCTTTGGCCACATCCTTGTCTCCACACCCCGATCCCCTGTTTCCATCCTCACATCCCAGTTCCTCTGTTTCTGTCCCCACGGCCACCCCATGACTCTGATAACACTGGAGTACATGCCCATGCCCTGGCTCTGCTGGCCTTGGGGACCTCAGCAGTCCCCACAGCCCCCCTGTGCCCCCTCCCCACCACTCTCTGCCTCACCAGGGCCCATCCCCAGGGCGTCAGGCCCGTGGCCGGGGCACTCACCCCACAGGAGCAGCGCCACCTTCCCGGCCATCCCGGTGTCCCCGGCCATGGGCACTGGCTGTCACTCGCTGTTGGGGCCACCTGTCCCCTGGGGGGCGGCTCTTGGGATGAAGGGACAGGAAACGAGGTCACGTCTTGTCCTCACGTGTAGGTGGCTCTTGGTGGGGGCAGGGTGGGGATCTTGTGAGACGTGAGGGTGATGGTGGAATATGGTAGGGACAGAGTTTTGCCAGAATTTGGAGTCTGAGGTGTTGCAGGGAGCCAGGGATGGGTGTCCAGGGCATGGGGGTCAGGGGAAAAAAGGGACCCTCAGGAAGGGGTTTGTGGTGGAACTAACAGCCATTGGGATGGGATGAAGGCAATGGTGGTGCTGGGCAATGGGAGAGCTGGGGCTGTTGTCTAAGAGAGGGGAGGAGAGATCAAAAGAACGGGGGTATCATGATTTGGTTCCCAGGGGGAAACAGGGATGTGCAATGGCTGGGTGGGCACACAGGTCACAACTTCTTCACAGGGTGTCTCAGATTTTGGCTGATTCAGTGCCCAGTACAGCCCCCACAGGGTGTTCATGGCCAGGGGGGCACCCAGACTTGTCCTGAGAGGTTCTGCCTCTCTGCCCCACACACCCCTGGGCTTTTTCCTGGCTCACACATCCCAGGGAACACCTGAGCAGGTAAGACATGGGCCATCCCAGAAAGGGGAAAAGGGGACTGGGGTGTGCAGGTAGTGGCTGGGGCGCTGTGGGGGATGAGGATCTCTGGGTGTGCTCCCCCAAGATTTTCACTTTCTCTTTCCTGCAGCAGAAGGAAGAGGCTGTTTGTACTGAGGCCAGGACGTGGATTCTATTGTGGGGACACATCCAGAGGGGTCCTGCTCTGAGAGAAAAGGGCTCCTCTGGGCTGGTGACACCTGGGTCTTATCCCAGGGGCCTCCTCGTTCTGGAGGGGCCACATCCTTGGGGATTCCTGTCCCAGAGTTGGCACATCCTGGGCACCTCTATCCTGGGGTTCCTGAGCTTTCTCACTGTCCCCAGTGTGACCCTGGCACCTCAGGAGTGCCCAAACTTAAGGTGATTCCTGTGTTGACCTTGCCCTATGATGGGAAATGCCACGTACATTTGGTTCCACTGCAAACTGTGTAAATGCCCGTTTGTCCCTCAGGCTCTGATTCCCTGGTAAATCCACTGCACCCTGCCCTGAATTCCCCTGCCTGGGCACTCCCTGCTCCTGCTGGGACACCCCTGTGCCCCAGAGCCACGTGTGAAACCCCTGCTCCATATTTCCACACTTTTCCCTCTCTACTGGTGTCCACATTCAGAACCCAATCATTCTTTCTGGTAGGTTTCAGAGGGCTGCACTTTTTGTTCAAGGAGGAAGGTCCTGGTCAGGTTGTTGAGCAGATCCTTGTGGGATTTCCAGCAGTTCTGGGTCTCTCTCAGTGCCTTGGGGACAGGCACCAAATGATCAATTGCTGCATTTCTGGACTGGTTCCCTCACAGCTGCCCCTGCAGGGGGGGGTTTCCAGCCAGCCCTGCTCTGAAAACCATCAAAGGCCCTCACAGAGCCACTGCTTGGGCTCACACTGGCTTTTGTGCTTCTTGCAGGGCTGAGCAAACCATAGCCAGGCCTTTTTTGGCCACAGAAAGAATTCTCACCTTTGCAGCAGCTCGAAAGCTGCGAGAATCAAAGCCAAGGGGGCAGGGGAGCCTCAGGTCCTGGCTGCCACCTGGGGCTGGCCAGAGCAGGGCTGACCAATGCCCATCCCTGGGCACTGGAGCTGGGCCATGGCTGGGCCCACACTTGGATGGCCACTGGATTCAAGGAGCAGGAGTTTGGGAGCTCCTTGCAGCCTGGGGCTCCATTCCCCAGCTGCTCTTACCAGCTCAGATCCTGCAGGGGAGGAGCGAGATTGGGAAAATCAGGAACAGGATTTCTCTACAAATGAAATAAACCCAAAGTGTCCCCACCCCTGAGGACAGAAACCTTGTGTGCGATTGATTTGGAGCAGCAATGGAGGGGGAAGCCCCCCAAGAGCTTCACAAATTTTTCATGGGGAGGGTCTCATCCATCTCCTGGTTGCCAGCACTGAGGCCCTGCAGGGGTTTTAAGTGTAGGGCTGTGTTTTGGGTGTTTTTGAGTGTCTGTGCCCTCCCTGACTGACACCAGTGCATGTCTGTTCCCCCCAGTCAGCCCTGCTGGGGTTTTTCACCCACAGAATGATCTTGGTGGGCTGTGCAATGGGGCCGAGGTGCTGCACCTGTGAGGGTTCCCAAATGGTGATTGAGGCTCCCAGATGGGCGGGGGCAGCCAATGAGGGGGTGTAGAGTGGGTGGGTCACACCCTGAGTTACGGCACCCCAGAGGTCACAGAGGTCACAGTGCCCCACTGAGGACAGAGGGGGTTGGCAGGGCCCCCTGCCCGGGACAGGGGTCTCCGGGATGTGCCCTGCCCTGGGCAGGGACTTGCTCAGGGAATGTGTCCAGGGACCCTGCCCAGAACCATCATCCCCCAGGACAGGATCTCCCCCACTGGGATGTGCCACCACCGGGACAAAATCCACCCAGAACGTGTCACCCCCAGAACAGGATCCCCTCAGGCAGGACCCCCTGGATGTGCCCCCAGGACAGAACCCACCCTGTGACTCTCAGCACAAACAGCCTCTTCCTTCTGCTGCAGGAGAGAGAAAGTGAAAGTGTTGGGGGAGCACAGCCAAACACCCACATCCCCCACAGCCTCCCCACCCCACCCTGCAGACCCCCCCACCCTCTTTTCTCCCTCTCTGGGGTTCCCTCATGCTGTTCCTTGCCAAGGTGCTCCCCAGGATTTTTGAATCAGGAACTGGGAGTGAGGGGGCATGGCACAAAAGTAAGGAAAACGAGTAAAACAGAAATAAAGAGAGGAAAAAGTCAAGGACGGGGGAGGGCAGAGAAGCAGAATTACCCAGGACCCCCAAGTGATGCTTCCCCAGGAAAGGAGCACCTAAGGGGGACAGTGTGAGATCCTGAGTCACCCCAAAATCTGAGCACCAAGGGAAGAAGCTCTGACCCACAGGACTGACAAGCCACTGCCCATCCCTGGCACTCCCCATTCCCCTGGGAACCCAACTATGGGGACCCCCATTCCTTCTGTCCCCTCTTCCCTGTGACCCACATCCAAGGACTGACATTCCCCACGATCTCCTTACCCAAGGACCCTCATCCTGGTAGTTCCAGACCCTTGGACCCCTATTCCCTTGGGGACCATTATTCACCCAGGACCCCCACACCCATGGAACCCCATTCCTGGAATCCAACCCATGAAAAAAATCCCTGGATGCCACGTGGTTCTGGGGCTCTCATCCCTCAGTCTGAATCCACCCAACACATTGGACCCCCAGCCCTGGCACCCCAGTCCCCTGGACACCCATCCCTGGCTCCTTGCCCCGCCTCAGCCTGCAAATTCTGGCAACATCCTGTCCCCACCATGTCCCACCATCACCCCCATGTACCACCATGTCCCCACCCTGCCCCCATCCTCTCCACACCCTGCCCCCACCAAGGGCCACCTACACATGAGGACGAGGTGTGACCTCGCTTCCTGTCCCTTCATCCCAAGAGCCGCCAGCCAGGGGACGGGTGGCCCCAGCAGCGAGTGACAGCCAGTGCCCATGGCCGGGGACACCGGGATGGCCGGGAAGGTGGCACTGCTCCTGTGGGGTGAGTGCCCCGGGCATGGGCCTGACACCCTGGGGATGGGCCCTGGTGAGGCAGAGAGCAGTGGGGAGGGGGCACAGGGGGGCTGTGGGGTCCCCTGAGATCCCCAAGGCCAGCAGAGCCAGGGCATGGGCATGGACATGAGTGTGATCAGAGCCATGGGGTGATCGTGGGGAGAGGAACAGGGGAATTAGGATGTGGCGTCAGGAACAGGGGGATAGAGATGTGGAGACAAGGATGTGGCAAAAGGTACCTTGGGGCTAGGGCAGCTGTGGGGACAGGGACAGAGAGACAGAGATGCAGGGACAGGGACAAGGGCCACATCCCATGCAGATGGGCCATGGGGAAAGGTGCCATGGGAATGGGATCATGGGCACAGGGCCATGGGGATGTGGCTGTGGGGACAGCACATGGGGTGTCCACAGTGTCCCTATGTCCTGCCTCAGCCCAGGGTGAGTGAGGTGTTCTTGTCCTCAGAACCTCTGTGCTACACCAGTGCTCCCGTGGGGACAGTTTGGGGACAGACGCCACACCAGGTCCCCCAGATACTTCTGTCCCTGCAGGGCCACCCCCACCCAGTCCTGTCCCTTCTCCCTTACAGTCCAGACCCTCGGCCTCACTGGTGAGTCCTCGGGGGATGCCATGTCCCTGCCCTGCTGTCCCCTGCCCCGTGGTGGCCCTGGCAGGCTGGTGTCCCCTGTCACCCACAGGTGCCCAGAGCACCCAGCTCCTGGTGGAGCCCCCCTGGACACCGGCGGTGCTGTGGGACCGGGTGACACTGACCTGCCAGGGCTCGGGGACCGCCGGTGCCACCACCTGGTACAAGGACAAGCAGCACTGGTGGCAGGAGGGACCCGACAGCTTCACTGTCACTGGGAGTGGCACCTACACATGTTACAGACCCAGAAGTGGGCTCAGCACCTCTGTGAGGATGTTAAATGGTGAGGGTGGTTTGGCACATAACAGGGACCCCGCAGGCTCAGGCTGGACTCAGCTCCATGTGTCACCCCCTGGTGTGACCAGAGCCTGTCCCCTGTTCTGAAGACATCACAGAGCATCCCAGTGCGTGGGGACCTCCGTGCTGGAATTGGGGACCCCTGGTGTGACTCAATGGGGGATCCTGGTGACATCGGCTGTGACAGACCCCTCCTGTCCCCCAGACTGGCTGGTGCTGCAGGTGCCGGCGCGGACGTTGCTGGAGGGGGACATGGTGACACTGCGCTGCCGGGGCTGGCGTAACAATTCAGTCACCTCGGTGTCCTTCTACCGCAATGGGAAGAAACTGGGGAGCCTCCACGATGGCACTACACTGTCCCTGTCCCCTCTGCAGCTGCACCACAGTGGCCGCTACCACTGCAGGGGCTGGGTGGAATACTGGGGGTGGGGGTGGGAGGAGTCGGCGAAGGTGCCAGTGACAGTGCACGGTGAGTGCCCCACAGCTGCCCCCCCAAGACCCCCAGAGCCCCTCCCCAGGGACTAGGGGTAACAAATTCACCACCACCCTCTCCTTCCCAGAGCTCTTCCCGGTGCTAATGCTGGAGGGTCCCCCCGAGCTCGTCGAGGGGTCCCCACTCAATCTCAGTTGCCTCAGCACCCCCAGCCACCTGCGGCCCCCAGCTGCCCTCCTGTACCGCTTCTACCGGGACAGGCAGTTGGCGGGGGGCCCGCAGGGGTCCCCACAGCTCCTGGTGCCCGCCGTGGGGGTCTCCCACTCGGGGAATTACAGCTGCGAGGTGCGCTCCAAGGGAGGGGCCGTGTGGAAGAGCAGCGCCTGGCTCGGCGTCACGGTGCACAGTGAGTGTGGGGATGGGCAAGGGGAGCCACCACAGCACCCCAGCTCTCCTATCCCCTCTGTATCACCACTGCCACTGCTGGCACAGTGATGGTGACAGTGTGGCCCAGAGCCCCACTTTGCATGTCACTCTCCTAGGTGAGTGGGACCCTCAGGGTGAGGGTGACTCCAACCACATTATCCCCAATTCCACATATTCCCATTCCACCTCACCCCCTCACACCATCCCCAGCCCAGCCCAGCTCACAGCCCTCACCACTGGGTGTCACAGACCAAGGCAACTGGGACCATCTGGCTCCAGGTGTCCCCACCCCAGACATCCAAGCCATGCATCCCTAACCCAACTGTCACATCCCCCACTGCACATCAGGTCACATTCACCTGACTGAGTGTGACCCTCCCACAGCACTGAGACCCTTGGCATTGGGGTGATGCCCCCGTTGATGTGCCTCATGGCATCCAACACATCCCACCCACACCATTCCATGACCCCCACCAGGTGACGACCATCCCCACCCTTGGACACAGCATCCCTCAACCCACCCTTGCCTCACCCTCACCCCATTCTCATCCTCCATCCCTCATCCATATCACGGCTGTATCCCACACCACAAAATGACTCCCAGTAACATGGGGTCACTGTCCTGGGTGAAGGAGTCCCTCTGTCTCCAGGTGCCACCATGCAGACTCCCCTGTCCACCCACAACAGGTAGCAGCCCCTCCCCCCCGGCCTCAGCCCTGTCTCTGTCCCCGCAGTGCCCGTGGCCAATGCCACCATCACTCCCAGTCCCCCGGCACTCCAGGTGTGCCCAGGTGACCCCGTGACCCTGCGCTGCTCGGTGCAGGCGGGCTCAGCCCCTGTCACCTTCACCTGGCTGCACAATGGGCACAAAGTGGCCCGGGGTCCCTTCCTGGAGCTTGGGGCCATCGATGTGGGACATTCGGGCACCTACCAGTGCGTGGCCACCAACCAGCTGGGACAGGACGGGCACCGCGTGTTCCGGGCACTCAGCCCAGAGCTGGCCCTGGAGGTGACACCACAGGGAACCACTGGACACCACTGGAGCACAGGTGGGGTCACACGGGGTCATTGGGATTGCAGGAGTCCTGCAGTGATAGGTGACCCTGATGTGTCCCTTCTGTCCCCAGAAGTGGCTGCAAGCCTTGGCGGGTCCTTCCTCTTCCTGGTCTTGCTCGTGGGTGGAGCTGTGGGTTGGCACCGGTGGAAAAACATGGGTGGGTGACAATGGGGACAAAGGAGGCCGGGGGAGCTGTGGGACTGCAGAAATTTTGGGTTTATGGGGCAGCAGCCATAGCCCTTCATTTGGACTCTTCTGAGTGCTCAGGTCCTTTGCTCAGCATCAGGAAGTATTTGGGGTGGTGTTAGAGGCCTTGCATGGATTTGGGGAATCCTTTCAGTGATCCTGGAGGAATTTGAATGGTCCCTCTCCCTGCCAGGCTTGAGCTTCTGGGGGGCTTGGGTGGTCCAGAGAACTGTGGCACTACAGGGGTTCAGGGGAACACCAGGAGTGCTCAGGGGTCCTGGGGGAAATTGAGGGTGCAGTGAGGTTTCAAGATTCCTGAGTGGTCAGGGCTCTGTGGACCCTACAGTTACCCCTCCCCTCTTTTCTTTGCAGGTGCCAGGAAGCAGCAGGAAAGGTGAGTGGGGGGCTCAAACCACACTCTGGCCTTTGACCCCAACCCCCCAGACTTCCCATTCCCTCCCACACATCCCCTTTATTCTCTCAGGATCCCCCCGCAGCCCCCGGCCCCCCCAGAGGAGGGGGAGGTGCTGTACACCCACGTCGTGAGCACCAAGCAGACAGGGGGTGAGTCTGGGCTGGGACACACACAGAGGGACATGTCACCCATGAGTGTCTCCCCACCCGGATGTCACAGCCAGTGTCTCTCGCAGTGTCCCCCCGTGCCACCACATTCCAGGATCCCCAGGTGACCTACGCAGAACTGCCAGCAACCCATGGGCGACCACAGGAATGTGGGGACATCTACAGGAATGTGATGTGACACTCGGGGCATGGCTGGGCACTGGGGGCACTGGGGGCACTGGGGGTACTGGGAGCACTGGGGGTACTGGGTGACCCCACCAATGGGCAGCCACACTTATGTGGCCACCCACTGCTCCCATGGGTGCCAAACAAACAGGGGTAGATGGGCACAAAAGGGGAGCTCACATGAGAGCCTGCACAGGGCACCCAGAGCCCCCCATGCCCCTTGAACCCCCAAGGGCTTAGCCACTTCCCTCCCACTACAAGCAATGGCTCCCCATTCCACATCCTAGTAGTCCCAGAACCCTTAAACTCTTCCCCATTCCCTCCCCATTGCGCTCCCAGTACCAACCAAGGGCTCCCTATTTCCCCTCCCAGTGCCTCTTCATTCCTCCCAGTACATTCTGGTGGTTCCCATGCTCTCTCTCAGTGGCCCTGTACTCCCAGTGCCTCTGCAATGCTCCTCTCAGCACTCCTAGTAAATCCACGGCTCCTCATCTCTCCTCCCAGTGACAGGGGAATATAGGACTTGTTTCCCTCTTGTTGGCACCAGAATGCAGCTTTTTGGTTCAACTGGTGGAGCTGGTGTTTCTTTGTTCAGTTCTGTTGGACTTTAGGAATGGGATTCTCCAATTTTGGGCTGTCAACACAAACCAGTGCTCAGGATTCCCTTGTCCCTTGTCTCAAACCCCTCCTGTGCCATGTTCCCAACACGATGATATTACAAATGTCCTGGGGGGGTTTTGCAGCCTCCCCCTTTTCCTGTGCAGTCAGGATAAGACCGTGGCACAAAGTGAGATGTCATTGACATGAGAAGTTGGATGTCTCAAGACATTTTGGAAGACCTGTGTGTGACAGGGCTAGGTCAGGCCTTGCTTTTGGTGACACAGGGCCTCATGTGTCAGTCTGTCTTTCAGCCATGGCACACTGGGGACAATGTTACACTCTGCCAAACCCAGCTCCTGAGTGGCTGAGTCACCAGAAGTTCGACCATGGCAGAGGGCCCTTTGTGACCAGATGTATTAAAAGTCAAAGCATGAGTCCAAGTGTCTGACCCTGTCTTCTTTTGGTGTGTTTTCCCTATCCATGCTGGAAAACAGGAGTTAGAAATGGCTTAAAATAGAAATGTCTGCCAAGGATAGCAGGAACATTCCTGGAATAGAAAGTGGACCATCCTCCCCCAATTGTTATAACTATGAAAATTATGGGGCTTTCAGGCAAAAGTGCAAGAAAAGGAGTAAGAGTTCATTACTAGAAAATTTATAAAAAAAAAGCAGAACAGAAGAAAACAACACAAGAACAGAAATTTCCAACCAGCTCAGGGCTGTTTCTTCATGTTTGGTGAAATTATGGCCACGGCCAGCAGGGGGCGCTGCAGGGAGCACTCCCGCCCAGCAGGGGGCGCTGCAGGGAGCACTCCTGCCCAGCAGGGGGCGCTGCAGGGAGCACTCCCGGCCAGCAGGGGGCGCTGCAGGGAGCACTCCCGCCAGCAGGGGGCGCCCGGTGCCAGCTCCAACCCCTCAGGGGCCATGGCGGCCTCGGGCGGGAGGGACGAGCCCAAATCGCTCCTTTGGCAAACTCACGCTTTGCACCAATCGGTTCCGGAACCAGCACCGGCAGCGCCCAGGCAGAAGAGACGAAGGCAGCAGCTTGGATCCTGGTGCCCAGTGGCAGCGCAGCAGTGTCCCGGCCCAGGCACACACCCTGCACAACACCCGCCACCGCTCTCCCTGATGGGAACGCAAGGAAGGCAGCACCCAACCCCAGGCAGGTCTCAGGCCCACAGCAGCACCTCTCGTGCCTTTCCACCACAATTCCTGAAAACCCTCAGCCTCTCGCTGCCTTTTCCTCCTTCAGCCCTGGCACAGCAGCTCTGGGAATGTTGAATTCCCCTGGCATGTTGAGGAAGGCAGGTGCTCCTTGTTGACATTGCCAGGGCTCCTCAGGGCTCCAGAGCACGTTTGGAGCCACTGCTCTTCCTGGGCCACTGCTGGTCCTGACACAGCAGCCACAGGGGGAGGAGAAGGAGGTGGAGGATGGAAAGGGGGAGGATGAAGGGGAGGAGCAGGCCCTCGATGATCTGTTGTAATTAGGGTCAGGGCTCATGAAGGTCACCTGGGCTGCAAAACCACCCCTGTGCACAAAAGCACAGCTCTCCTGGCTCTCTGAGGGATTTTGCACTACTGTGGCTGAACTGGAAATATTTTGGGGCTCAGATGCCTCTAGCTCTGTCTACAAGAAGCTTCTTTGGATGCAAGGAAAGTTTTCTGGACCTTCTCACCATGGCCACTGCACAGGGATGGGCATTGGCCAGCCCTGCTCAGGCCAGCCCCAGGGGCAGCCAGGACCTGAGGCTGTCCCGCCCCCTTGGCTTTGATTCTCACAGCTTTCAAGCTCCTGCAAGGGTGGGAATTCTTTCTGTGGCCAAAAAAGGCCTGGCTGTGGTTTGCTCAGCCCTGAAAAAAGCACAAAAGCCAGTGTGAACCCAAGCAGTGGCTCTGTGAGGCCCTTTAATGGTTTTCAGAGCAGGGCTGCCTGGAAAGCCCCCTGCAGGGGCAGCTGTGAGGGAACCAGTCCGGAAATGCAGCAATTGATCGTTTGGTGCCTGTCCCCAAGGCACTGAGATAGCCCCAGAACTGCTGCAAAGACAACAACAATCTGCTCAACAACCTGACCAGGACTCTCCTAGGTCTAAGCTGAGCCTGCAGATCTAAACACACAGAACACTATTTCTCCTGGGTTAATTCAGATGCTGTGTTTTATGTCCAATAAGAGGCACAAACATCCTGTGCCCCAAGGCAATGGGGGAGGAATGGGTAGACCCTGGAGGAACTGGGAGCACTGGAATGGGAAGCTCTGGGCAACCCCATATGGGGACTTTTCATTCGTGGCCGCATCCTGGGCAGAGTGGGCAGCCACGGGAACCAAGGGGGAGGGAACACATGGGGCAGGGATCTCTAGTTCCCCCAGTGCCCCCAGTGCCATAAGTGTCACAGCACATTCCCGTAGATGTCCCCGCATTCCTGTGGTCGCCCATGGGTTGCTGGCAGCTCCGCATAGGTCATCTGGGGATCCTGGAGTGTGGTGACACGGGGGGACACTGTGAGAGACACTGACTGTGACATCTGGGCAGAGGAACACTCATAGATGACGTGTCCCTCTGCGTGTGTCCCAGCCCAGACTCACCCCCTGTCTGCTTAGTGCACATGACGTGGGTGTACAGCACCTCCCCCTCCTCTGGAAAGGCCAAGAGCTGTGGGGGTGCCCTGAGGGAATAAAGGGGATGTGTGGGAGGGAACAGGAGGTGTTGGGGGTTGGGGTCAAAGGCCAGAGTGTGATTTGAGCCCCCCACTCACCTTTCCTGCTGCTTCTTATCAGCTGCAAAGGAAAGAGGGGAGAGGTAACTGTGGGATCCCCAGGGCCCTGACCCCTTTCAGGAATCCTGAAACCCCACTGCACCCTCAATTTCCCCCAGGACCCCTGAGCATCCCTGGTGTCTCCCAGAACCCCTGAGCCACCCCAGTGCTCTGTGCCCCCAGAATGTCAAGCCTGGTAGAATGGCTCAACCTCCAAATTCTAGCCAGGACCATTGTATGAACCCACAAAATCCCTGTAAGGCCTCCAACACCCCCACAAACCCTTTAGTACTTTGGGAAAGACTCTGAGTGCTTAAGCCACTGGCTGTGGGTGCCGCCCCATCAGTCCCACAATTCCATGGCCCCCATTGTCCCCAGGGCCCCCGATTGTCCCCATTGTCACCCACCCATGTTGTTCCATCGTTGCCAACCCACAGCTCCACCTACAAGCAGGACAAGGAAGAGGAGGGACCCGCCAAGGCCTGCGGCTACTGGTGGGGACAGAAGGGACACATCAGGGTCACCTGTCACTGCAGGGCTCCTGCAATCCCAATGACCCCGTGTGACCCCACCTGTGTTCCAGTGGTGTCCAGTGGTTCCCTGTGGTGTCACCTCCAGGGCCAGCTCTGGGCTGAGTGCCCGGAACACACGGTGCCCATCCTGTCCCAGCTGGTTGGTGGCCACACACTGGTAGGTGCCCGAATGTCCCACATCGACGGCCCCAAGCTCCAGGAGGGAACCCCGGGCCACCTCGTGCCCGTTGTGCAGCCAGGTGAAGGTGACAGGGGCTGAGCCCACCTGCACCGAGCAGCGCAGGGTCACAGGGTCACCTGGGCACACCTGGAGTGCCGGGGGACCGGGAGTGATGGTGGCATTGGCCACGGGCACTGCGGGGACACAGACAGGGCTGGCACCTGGTGAGGCGGGGATGGGAATGCTTTGGGTGGTGTCACCTCAGTCTGGGGACCCCACTCACCCAGGACAGTGACATTCAGGGGGACACTCTCAGCCACGTTGTCCCCATCGCTCACCCGACACTGGTAGTGGCCACTGTCATTGTCCCCAAGGTTCCACAGCTCCAGGTCAGGTCCTCTGCTTAGAGGTGACCCCAAGCCTCCCCGGTGCCAGGAGAAGGACAGGGGACCTGTCCCCATGGCCACCGTGCAGCTCAGCACCAGGCGGTCCCCAACGGCCACCCGTGCCCCGGGGGGCTGCACGGACATGGACACCCCTGAGGGCGGAACCCCTGCAGGGGGACATAGGAGGGATTGGGGACATGGGAAGAGTGGGGAACAGCAGGGGGGAGTGAGAGACTCAGAGAGTGGGAGGATCAGAGAGGGGGTGGGGGGATCTCAGTGAGGCTGAAAGGGGTGAAGTGGGGCGGACGCTTGGAAAGGGAAGGAAGGAACCCCAGGGAAGGATGGGATATTCAGAGAGGGGACACAAGGTGAAAGTTGAAGGGATGCACAGGAAAGATTTTGGGGACCCAGACAGTGATGGAAGGGCCATGGACAATGGAGGGACATCAGAGAGGGAGAGGGACACCCAGGAAGAACTGTGGGGATCTGGTGGAGGATGCAGGAACCAGCAAGGATGATGTGGGGAACCAGAGAGAGAGCTGAGAAGGCAGGGCAGCACGCAGAGGGTTGAGCAGGGATGGGAGACCTGTGAGGGCTGTGGGGGCTCCCCGTGCCCATCCCTGCACTCACTGCGCACCGTGACGCCGAGCCGGGCACTGCTCTTCCGCACGGTCCCCCCCTTGGAGCGCACCTCGCAGCTGTAATTCCCTGAGTGGGAGACCCCCACAGCGGGCACCAGGAGCTGTGAGGACCCCTGTGGGCCCCCCACCAACTGCCCATCTCGGTAGAAACGGTACAGGAGGGGGGCTGGGGGCCGCAGGGGGCTGGGGGTGCTGAGGCAGCTGAGATTGAGGGGGGACCCCTCGGGGAGCTCGGGGGGACCCTCCAGCACCAAGACAGGCTTGAGCTCTGGGAAGAAGATGGGGGTGGGGACGGTGGTTCTGAGTACACTGATAAGTGGCTTTGGGGGTGTCAGGATATTGGGGTTCCAGTTGTGGGGGTGCTCACCGTGCACTGTCACTGTCACCGGTGCTGACGCTTTTGCTCCTGCTCGCACCAAGCCCCCACAGTGGTAGCGGCCGCTGTTGTGCATCTCCAGGGACAACAGGGACAGCTCTGTGTTTTTGAGGGACCCCCTCAGCTCCTTGTCGTCCTTGTAAAATCGCACCCTGGTGACAGGATTGTCCTGCCATCCCCGGCAGCGCAGTGTCACCGTGTCCCCCTCCAGCAGTGCCCGTGCTGGCACCTGCAGCACCAGCCAGTCTGTGGGAGCAGAGAGTCACATCACACTGAGGAGCCCGAGACAGGTCCAGAGTGGGTGGCAACAGCATCGGGGACATCTGGGTGCAGTATCCACTGCATGGGAGGGTCCCAGAGACAGCAGGAGCACCCCCGTGACACAGCTGTCCTTGTGTGCAGGGGACAGGCTCTCGGCACACGAGGGATGTGCATCCATTCACCGAGTGAAACCCAACCAGACCTATCAGGGAGCCACCCTGAGCATTTCAGATCCCCACTCACCTTGTGATACCATCACGGGGCGGCTGAGCCCACTGCTGGGTCTTTCACACTGGTAGGTGCCACTCTCGGTGACAATGAAGCTGTCGGGTCCCTCCTGCCACCAGCGCCGCCAGTCCTTGTACCAGGTGGTGGAACCGGCGGTCCCCGAGCCCTGGCAGGTCAGTGTCACCCTGTCCCACAGCACCGCCGGCGTCCATGGGGGCTCCACCAGGAGCTGGGTGCTCTGGGCACCTGCGGGTGACAGGGGACACCAACCTGCCAGGGCCACCACGGGGCTGGGGACAGCAGGGCAGGGACATGGCATCCCCCGAGGACTCACCAGCGAGGCTGAGGGTCTGGGCTGGAAGAGAGAAGGGACAGGGCTGGGTGGGGGTGGCACCATGGGGACAGCAGCACCTGGGGGACCTGGTGTTGTGTCTGTCCCCAAACTGTCCCCACAGGAGCACTGGTGTAGCATGGAGGTTTTGAGGACAGAAACACTGAAGTAACCCTGGGCTGAGGCAGGACATGGGGACATTGTGGACACCCCATGTGTGCACAGGTCACCTCCCCCTGCCCTAAAGCACCTGTACCCGCAGCCACATCCCCATGGCCCTGTGCCCGTGATCCTATTCCCATGGCACCTGTCACCATGCCCCATCTGCACAGAATGTGACCCTTGTACCTGCATCCCTGTCTCCCTGTCCCAAACAGCTGCCCCGACCCCAAGGTTCCTTTGGCCACATCCTTGTCTCCACACCCCAATCCCCTGTTTCCATCCTCACATCCCAGTTCCTCTGTTTCTGTCCCCACGGCCACCCCATGACTCTGATCACACTGGAGTACATGCCCATGCCCTGGCTCTGCTGGCCTTGGGGGCCTCAGCGGTCCCCACAGCCTCCCTGTGCCCCCTCCCCACTGCTCTCTGCCTCACCAGGGCCCATCCCCAGGGCGTCAGGCCCGTGCCCAGGGGCACTCACCCCACAGGAGCAGCGTCACCTTCCCGGCCATCCCGGTGTCCCTGGCCATGGGCACTGGCTGTCACTCGCTGCTGGGGCCACCTGTCCCCTGGCTGGCGGCTCTTGGGATGAAGGGACAGGAAACGAGGTCACGTCTTGTCCTCACGTGTAGGTGGCTCTTGGTGGGGGCAGGGTGGGGACAGGATGGGGGCAGGGTAGGGATCTTGTGAGACGTGAGGGTGATGGTGGAATATGGTAGGGACAGAGTTTTGCCAGAATTTGGAGTCTGAGGTGTTGCAGGGAGCCAGGGATGGGTGTCCAGGGCATGGGGGTCAGGGGAAAAAAGGGACCCTCAGGAAGGGGTTTGTGGTGGAACTAACAGCCATTGGGATGGGATCATGGTGGTGCTGGGCAATGGGAGAGCTGGGACTGTTGTCCAAGAGAGGGGAGGAGAGATCAAAAGAACGGGGGTATCATGATTTGGTTCCCGGGGGGAAACAGGGATGTGCAATGGCTGGGTGGGCACACAGGTCACAACTCCTTCACAGGGTGTCTCAGATTTTGGCTGACTCAGTGCCCAGCACAGCCCCCACAGGGTGTTCATGGCCAGGGGGGCACCCAGACTTGTCCTGAGAGGTTCTGCCTCTCTGCCCCACACACCCCTGGGCTTTTTCCTGGCTCACACATCCCAGGGAACACCTGAGCAGGTAAGAGATGGGCCATCCCAGAAAGGGGAAAAGGGGACTGGGGTGTGCAGGTAGTGGTTGGGGCGCTGTGGGGGATGAGGATCTCTGGGTGTGCTCCCCCAAGATTTTCACTTTCTCTTTCCTGCAGCAGAAGGAAGAGGCTGTTTGTACTGAGGCCAGGACGTGGATTCTGTTGTGGGGACACATCCAGAGGGGTCCTGCTCTGAGAGAAAAGGGCTCCTCTGGGCTGGTGACACCTGGGTCTTATCCCAGGGGCCTCCTCGTTCTGGAGGTGCCACATCCTTGGGGATTCCTGTCCCAGAGCTGGCACATCCTGGGCACCTCTGTCCTGGGGTTCCTGAGCTTTCTCACTGTCCCCAGTGTGACCCTGGCACCTCGGGAGTGCCCAAACTTAAGGTGATTCCTGTGTTGACCTTGCCCTATGATGGGAAATGCCAGGTACATTTGGTTCCACTGCAAACTGTGTAAATGCCCGTTTGTCCCTCAGGCTCTGATTCCCTGGTAAATCCACTGCACCCTGCCCTGAATTCCCCTGCCTGGGAACTCCCTGCTCCTGCTGGGACACCCCTGTGCCCCAGAGCCACGTGTGAAACCCCTGCTCCATATTTCCACATTTTTCCCTCTCTACTGGTGTCCACATTCAGAACCCAATCATTCTTTCTGGTAGGTTTCAGAGGGCTGCACTTTTTGTTCAAGGAGGAAGGTCCTGGTCAGCTTGTTGAGCAGATCCTTGTGGGATTTCCAGCAGTTCTGGGTCTCTCTCAGTGCCTTGGGGACAGGCACCAAATGATCAATTGCTGCATTTCCGGACTGGTTACCTCACAGCTGCCCCTGCAGGGGGGTTTCCAGCCAGCCCTGCTCTGAAAACCATCAAAGGCCCTCACAGAGCCACTGCTTGGGTTCACACTGGCTTTTGTGCTTCTTGCAGGGCTGAGCAAACCACAGCCAAGCCTTTTTTGGCCACAGAATGAATTCTCACCTTTGCAGCAGCTCGAAAGCTGCGAGAATCAAAGCCAAGGGGGCAGGGGAGCCTCAGGTCCTGGCTGCCACCTGGGGCTGGCCAGAGCAGGGCTGGCCAATGCCCATCCCTGGGCACTGGGGCTGGGCCATGGCTGGGCCCACACTTGGATGGCCACTGGATTCAAGGAGCAGGAGTTTGGGAGCTCCTTGCAGCCTGGGGCTCCATTCCTCAGCTGCTCTTACCAGCTCAGATCCTGCAGGGGAGGAGCGAGATTGGGAAAATCAGGAACAGGATTTCTCTACAAATGAAATAAACCCAAAGTGTCCCCACCCCTGAGGACAGAAACCTTGTGTGCGATTGATTTGGAGCAGCACAGGGAGGGGGAAGCCCCCCAAGAGCTTCACAAGTGTTTCATGGGGAGGGTCTCATCCATCTCCTGGTTGCCAGCACTGAGGCCCTGCAGGGGTTTTAAGTGTGGGGCTGTGTTTTGGGTGTTTTTGAGTGTCTGTGTCTTCCCTGACTGACACCAGCCCATGTCTGTTACCCCCAGTCAGCCCTGCTGGGGATTTTCACCCACAGAATGATCTTGGTGGGCTGTGCAATGGGGCCGAGGTGCTGCACCTGTGAGGGTTCCCAAACGGGGATTGAGGCTCCCAGATGGGTGGGGCCAGCCAATGAGGGGGTGTAGAGTGGGTGGGTCACACCCTGAGTCGGGGCACCCCAGAGGTCACAGAGGTCACAGTGCCCCACTGAGGACAGAGGGGGTTGGCAGGGCCCCCCTGCCCGGGACAGGGGTCTCCAGGATGTGCCCTACCCTGGACAGGGACTTGCTCAGGGAATGTGTCCAGGGACCCTGCCCAGAACCACCATCCCCCAGGACAGGATCTCCCCCACTGGGATGTGTCACCGCTGGGACAAATTCTAGAATGTGTCACCCCCAGGACAGGATCCCCTCAGGCAGGACCCCCTGGATGTGCCCCCAGGACAGAACCCACCCCGTGTGACTCAGCACAAACAGCCTATTCCTTCTGCTGCAGGAGAGAGAAAGTGAAAGTATTGGGTGAGCACAGCCAGACACCCCCATCCTGCACAGCCTCTCCACCCCTCCCTGGAGTCTCTCCACCCCCTTTTCTCCTTTCCTCGGGCTACCCCAACCAGTTTTTTCCAAGGTGCTCTCCAGGATTTTTGAGTCAGGAACTGGGAGCAAGGTGGCATGGCACAAAATTGTGAAAGGGGAAAAAAGAGGAATAGAGAGAGGAGAATGTCAATGGCAGGGGACAGCACAGAAGTGAAGATACCCAGGACCCCCATGTGATGCCTGCCCAGGAAATTAGCACCCCAGTGTTGGGCCCTTGGTCACCACAAAATCTGAGGCACTAAGGGAAGGAGCTGTGACCCCTGGCCTGCCCAGACACTGCCATCCCTGGCACCCCCATTCCCCTGGAAACCCAACCATGGGGACTCCATTCTTTATGTTCCCCCTTCCCTGGGACCCCCATCCCAGCACTGCCATTCTCCAGGATCTCCATTCCCAAGGACCCCCATCTGGGTAGTTCCAGGCCTTGGGACCCCCATTCTCTGGGGGCCCATGATTTCCCCAGGACCCCCATTGCCCTGGCACCCCCAAGCTGGGATGCCATGTTGTTCTGGGACCTTCTTCACTGAGTTTTAATCCACCTAACCCTTGTGACCCCCATTCCCATGGGACCCCATCCCTGCACCCCAGTGCCCTGGACACCCATCCTTGGCTCCCTGCAACACCTCAGCCTTCAAATTCTGGCAACATCCTGTCCCACCATCACCCCATGTCCCACAATGTCCCCACCCTGCCCCCATCCTGTCCACACCCTACCCCCACCAAGAGCCACCTACACAATGAGAAGACACCTGCCCTTGCTTCCTGTCCCTTCATCCCAAGAGCCGCCCCCCAGGGGACAGGTGGCCCCAGCAGCGAGTGACAGCCAGTGCCCATGGCCGGGGACACAGGGATGGCCGGGAAGGTGGCGCTGCTCCTGTGGGGTGAGTGCCCCGGGCACGGGCCTGACGCCCTGGGGATGGGCCCTGGTGAGGCAGAGAGCAGTGGGGAGGGTGCACAGGGGGGCTGAGAGGTTACCTGAGGTCCCCAAGGCCAACAGAGCCAGTGGGGGACAGAGCCGGAGCTCCCTCAGTGTCACCAGGGTCATTGTGTGACACTCAGAACAGGGACAAGGGGACAGGAATGGGATGGGAATGTGGGGGCAGGGATATGGGAACAGGAACAGGGGAAAGAACTGTGGGGTTGGGCTCCACAAGGCTGGGGCAGTTGTGGGGACAGGGAAAATGGGGGAAGCATCATGAGGATGTGGCCGTAGGAATGGCAGGTAGTGACCTGAACAGGCACAGGGTGGCTGTGTTGTCCCTGTCGTCGAGGTGTCCGTTCTACCCAGACGTGTGACAAAAAAATGTCCCCTGGGAGCTTCTTCAGGCATATTGGGGACTGTACTTGAGCACATTCCTAAAAGAAGGGTGTCCCCATGGGGACATTTTGGGGACAGTCTCACTCTCCCCCCCTCGGTCACACTATCCCTGCAGAGCCACCCCCACCCAGCCCTGTCCCTTCTCCCTTCCAGCCCAGACCCTCGGCCTCGCTGGTGAGTCCTCAGGGGATGTCATGTCCCTGCTCTGCTGTCCCCAGCCCCGTGGTGCCCTGGCAGGCTGGTGTCCCCTGTCACCCGCAGGTGCCCAGAGCACCCAGCTCCTGGTGGAGCCCCCCTGGATGCCGGCGGTGCTGTGGGACCGGGTGACACTGACGTGCCAGGGCTCGGGGACCGCCGGTGCCACCACCTGGTACAAGGACAAGCAGTGCTTGCGGCAGGAGAGAAGGGACAGCTTCACTGTCACCGAGAGTGGCACCTACATGTGTGACAGACCTGGCAGCGGGCCCAGCCGTCCCCTGATGGTGTCAGATGGTGAGGGGGGATCTCAAACGCTCAGAATGGCTCCATGATAGATCTGGGTGGGCTCCACTGTGTGGGTGGCCTCACAGCCTTCCTGTTGCAACAGGGACATCCCAGTGCATCCCACTGTGGTTGGAGCCACCTGGGGACAGCTGTGCCACAGGGCTGCTCCTGGTGTCCCTGGGAACCTCCCGTGCAGTGAATACTACACCCAGACGTCCCCGGTGCCATGGGCACCCACTCTGGACGCGTCTCGGGCTCCTCAGTGTGACGAGACCCTCCTGTCCCACAGACTGGCTGGTGCTGCAGGTGCCAGCACGGGCACTGCTGGAGAGGGACACGGTGACACTGCGCTGCCGAGCCCAGCAGAACAACCCTGTCACCAGGGTGCAATTTTATCAGAATGAGAAGGAGTTCAAGGGTTCCATCAGGGACACAGAGCTGTCCCTGTCCCCCCTGCAGCTACACAACAGCGGCCGCTACCGCTGCGGGGGGTGGGTGGCCTCAGGAATGTCACTGTCAGCACCGGTGACAGTGACAGTGCATGGTGAGCACACCCACTGCTTGAATTCAAATATCCTGACACCCCCACAGCGACTTTTCAGTGGACTCAGAGTCACAGTCCCCACCCCCATCTCCTTCCCAGAGCTCTTCACGGTGCCGCTGCTGGAGGGTCCCCCCTCAATCTCAGCTGCCTCAGCACCCACAGCCCCTTGCGACCCCCAGCCCCCCTCCTGTACCACTTCTACCGGGATGGGCAGTTGGTGGGGGGTCTGCAGGGGTCCCCACAGCTCCAGGTGCCCGTCGTGGGGGTCTCCCACTCAGGGAATTACAGCTGAGAGGTGCGCTCCGAGGGGGGGCTGTGCGGAAGAGCAGCTCCCGGCTCGGCGTCACGGTGCGCAGTGAGTGTGGGGATGGGCACGGGGAGCCCCCACAGTTCTCCCATCCCTGCTCAACCCTCTGCGTGCTCTCCTGCTTTCCCAGCTCTCTCCCTGGGTCCCTGCATCACCTCTCCTGTTCCCTGCATCCCTCACCAGGGTCCCTCAGCCCCCTCCTGTTTGCAGCTCTCCCTCTGTGATGTCCCTCCATTGTCCATAGGTCCCACCATCCCTGTCTGGGTCCCCAAAATCTTCCCTTCAACCCTCTCCTGATTTCCCCTCTCTGAATCTCTCATCCTTCTCTAAGGTCCCTTCCACTCCTTTCCAAGTCTCACTCACATCTCTGGGCCCCCTTCGTCCTCACTGGTGGCTCCCCACTCCTCTCTCATCCTCCCCCTCTCTTATTCTCTCATGACTCCGTGGTGTCTCCCACTCCTCGACTGTCCCCAGTCCCTCCTGTGTCACTCGGCAGGGGTCCCACTCTCGGAGGGTCACTTTTGGTGCACTCCCGTTGGTGAGAGGTGGCACTCGGGGACACTCTGGAGCTGAGCTGCACGGTGGCCGTGGGGACAGGTTCCCTGTCATTCCCCTGGCACCGGGGAGCCTTGGTCACGACACTGGGCACTGCTCCAATCCTGGAGATGCAGCACGTTGGGGATACTACCTGTAAGGGACAGAGTCCTCCTAAATGTCCCCATCCTTGGTGAGCAGGACCCTCTGGGTGGGAGTGACTATACCCATGGATTCCCCATCCCACCCCTCTCACCCTTATCCCCCCATCTGGTCCATAATCCCTAGCGGGTGCCAGCACCTCCCGCTGACCTCAGCCCTGTCTGTGTCCCCGCAGTGCCCGTGGCCAATGCCACCATCACTCCCGGTCCCCCGGCACTCCAGGTGGGCCCAGGTGACCCCGTGACCTTGCACTGCTCAGTGCAGGTGGGCTCAGCCCCTGTCACCTTCACCTGGCTGCCCAATGAGCATGAGGTGGCCCAGGGTCCCCTCCTGGAGCTTGGGGCTGTCGATGTGGGACATTCAGGCACCTACCAGTGCGTGGCCACCAACCAGCTGGGACAGGACGGGCACCGCGTGTTCCGGGCACTCAGCCCAGAGCTGGCCCTGGAGGTGACACCACAGGGAACCACTGGACACCACTGGAACACAGGTGGGGTCACACGGGGTCATTGGGATTGCAGGAGCCCTTCAGTGAGAGGTGACCCTGATGTGTCCCTTCTGTCCCCAGCAGTGGCCGCAGGCCTTGGCGGGTCCCTCCTCTTCCTGCTCCTGCTCGTGTGTGGAGCTGTGGGCTGGCACCGATGGTACAACATGGGTGGGTGACAATGGGGACAATGGGGTCCCTGGGGAACTGGGGGGGCCATTTAAATGTGGGGGTGATGGGGTGGCACCCACAGCCCCTGACTGCAGAAGTGCTGAGTGCTCAGTACGGTTGCTCAGGGTCCTGAAGGATTTGGGGTGGTGTTGGAGGGTGTTGCAGGGATTTTGGGAGTTCTTTCAGTGATCCCAGGGGAATTAGGAGATTCAGCCTCCCTGCCAGGCTTGACATTCTGGGGCTTCATGCAGTGCTGGGTACTGGGGTGGTTTAAATGTTCTGGGAATCACCATGGATTCTCAGGGGTCCGGGGGGAAATTAAGGAGGCAGTGGGGTTTGAGGATTCCAGAGAGGGGTCAGGGCCCAGGGGACCCGACAGTTACCCTTCCCCTCTTTCCTTTGCAGCTCACAGAAAGCAGCAGGAAAGGTGAGGGGGGAGCTGAAACTACACTCTGGCCTTCGACCCCAACCCCCAAGACCTCCCATTCCCTCCCACACATCTCCTTTATTCCCTTAGGGTCCCCCCACAGCCCCCGGCCCCCCCAGAGGAGGGGGAGGTGCTGTACACCCACGTCGTGAGCACCAAGCAAACTGGGCTGGGACACACGCAAAGCGACACGTCACCCATGAGTGTCCCCATGACCAGATGCCACAGTCAGTGTCTCTCACAGTGTCTCCCTGTGCCACCACACTCCAGGATCCCCAGGTGGCCTACGCAGAGCTGCCAGCGACCCATGGGCGACCACGGGAATGTGGGGACATCTACGGGAATGTGCTGGGACACTCGGGGCATGGCTGGGACTGGAGGTCCCTTCCCGAGGGCACCCCTCATGTGTACCCTCTCTGCTCCCATGGGTGCCCACTGTAGCAATGTATTTGAACGTCTTAGGCTACAGTGTGCTCCTGCCAGTGCTCTGGCCAAATCATTTTTAGATATTCTTATCAAACACTCTGGAAATTGTCAAGGCTACTAAAACTTTAATTGTGCTAATCTGGGAAAGAAGAAGCAGAAAACAGAATACGAAGACTGCAAGAATTAAGATAAAGAAGGGCCTGGAAGCACTGAACTGTAACCAATCATATTTCCTGAGAGGTGCCAGCAGAGCACGTGGACAACACAGAGGCACCCATCAAGTACTGCGTGATCCCAGGGACAGTAGTTTTAGAATGTGTAAGTAGAGCATAATGCAAACAATAAAGTGGCTTCTGCTTAATCACACTGGTTAGTTGTTCACAAGTACTGAGCTCCTGCATGTTGGTGACTCCACAGTGATTTACACCGTGCTAATGAAGCAGAGCTACGCACCCTTTGCACTCTGCAGGGCTCTGTGAGTGAACAGGCGGGAGGCTCGGTTGGAGACTGGCGCTGCAGAACCGCGCTGGGGGAGTCGGAGGGCATCTCCAAGGAATGCGGGAGAAAGAAGGGTCCTGGGAGAAAGGCTCTGGAAAAAATATGTACAGTGCAGCAGGGACACTGGGAAAGGTGAGCAGCTGGGGCTGGAAGGATGGGAAAGGCACTGTCAAAAGAAGAGCAGGCCATGCTGAATGTCCTCCAGCTTATTCTTTCTAAGAGAGCAGTGAAGTGTGACCTGGAGGTCTTAAAAAGACTCTTGTCTTTTTAAGATGGGGTCAGGAGAGAGGATTTTTTGCCACCCCCAAGAGTATTTTTGACAGTGGGAAACGCCCCCCAGGAGTGCTTCCCTCGAGTGGGAAAGGCTGGGAATAACTCTCTGGGATGCTGTAAGTGATGGGTCAAAAGAAACCAAGGGACTCAGGAACGGAATATACAAAGTAGTGAAAGGTTATGGCTACAGCCAGCCACAGGATGCCAAGAAACAAGAAAAGGTCATGGACCAGAAAATACATCACTTCTTTGAGCGTGGGAGAATAAATGAGTTGTGGGGACAGCGGTCTCAAGAACCATGGGTGAGGGAACAGCCGAGAGCTGAGAAAAGTAAAAGAGAAATTGCCTCTGAGCAGACACGGGGCGCGGTCTGAAGAACCGGGGAACAAATGAGCAAAGCAGCCACAGAGCCGCGAACTGGAATTGTGGGAGAGATACAGCCAGTGAGCCGGGGAGACAAAAAAAAATCATTACAGGCTACTGGAGGGACTGCGGTTGCCACTGTGGCCCTCGCTGCACCCCTGAGAGTGCCAGAAAACTTTTGAACAGTGGCCCCTGTGCCTGTGGCTCTGTTTCTGTCCCCTTTGCCCATGAATGATGGAAAGATTACCTTTGAATTTAGTTTTCCTGTTAAAAAGTCTGCTAGAAAATGTTATAATCGTGTGAGATGTTACATAATGATTTGTGTCATTATAGAAACACAGCATGGGATCAATATAAACAAGAATATTGAACTTAATGTAAAGCATGGACATGAGACAGAGGAAAATATAATAATTTCATTATATTTCTTAAAATGACTTTGCTGTGAATTACTGGCTTTTGCTGTTATGTGTTTTATGCCACTATAATTATGAATTGTATCCACTTTTTATGTATAAGGAAAATGCAAGCTTGTGTGAACATGGGAAGGCTTGTTACTGCTGTTACCTGCTTGCTAAGAGTGTAACCTGAGAACAGGTTCAAGCCTTGTCCAGCCCTGGTGGGGGCTTGTAGCCGCTGTTGCTTGGAATCCAGCCAACATGTTCGGGCTATCCCAGCACAGTAGGCATGACAGCACTTAACAAGAACCTGCCTAGAAAAGGGGCAGTGACCAGGGCTAGAATGGACGTGTTGGTGGAGTGCAGACTCCCTGCATCCCCAGCACTGCTTGCCCGTTCCTTATCATGGAATTAACAAATTGCCTTATTGATTAACCTACCCGATTGTTGTAATTTATAAAAAAAATTGTGATCTCAATGTGATGAATTTCCATTTTTCAGGGGAGAAAAACTGATGCTGGGAAAACACCCTACCTTTGGTGTCTCCTGGGGTGACTCTTGCCTTCTCCTGGGATAGGAAATTCATCAAAAGATAAGGCATGGGCAAGAAATTTGAGCTCCCCGAGGAAAATTGCAGTAAATTACCTGTGATTTCCTGTGCAGGAAGATCCAGGCAAGAACATGGGACTGTGAGTATCGCTTGGTTGGGTGGTGTGTGACTGGTGTCTGTCTGAGATGCAGCAGTTACGGGCCGAGTGCTGAGTTCTTCTAACCTCAGTTCTGACTTCTCACGAGACAAGCGGCAGGTGAAGGAACAAAGTGATTGAAGAGGGGACTTCTAAATAAAAAAGGGGCTGGGAGCGCTTCTTGAAGGGATATAAAATAAAGTCAGGGACCAGGGGTGTTTGTCAAAGGGATTTTATTTAAACCGTCGGGGGCCAGAGGCACTGAAGGACCAATCAGGAATGGGTCAGGATTTTTTTAGAAAACCAAAGAACCCAGGTACCAAAGGTTCAGATAAGAATCAGGGTTCATGTAAGAACTGGGATACAAAATATAAAGGGAGCCAAGGGTTTCCTAGCACAGTCCATAGTAGTGGATTACTAGGAAACAGGACAAAAGTAGCGGACCCAAAACATTGCTGGATTGAGGGATGAAATTCCGAAGAGCATCCAAGGTTGTCCAACAAAAATGTGAGAACAAGCAAAGAAAAAATAAGGGTTTTCTTTGCTGTGGAGGGGGGGCAAGTGTGTTGCAGTTACCAGAGAAATTAGTTAGAAAGAAGAGGCAGAGGCCAGGGATGAACTGGAAAAATGGGACAAGAAGCAGGTAAGATGGGTTTGAAGAAAGAAGGAAAAATGCTGGCAGATATGCCCTGGGAGGCTTAGATTTGCCAGCCCTTCAATGTATTTGTAAATTCAGGAGAATCGAGTGATCCAAAGAATGGGGAGAATGCCATGTGTTGGGCAAGAGACACAGAACCCCTGGAAGTAAAACTTTTTAAAAGATCAAAAACCCCAGAGACAGAGCAGAAAAGGAAAAAAAAAAAAAAAAAAAAAAAAAAAAAAAGAATATTGCGTTCCCTTAAGTGACTCCGGCTCCCCTCTGCCCAAAGGAACTCCCTCTGTAAAGGAAGAATATCGTACCAAAGTGCTGAGAGTTCAGCTGAAATCCAGAGACATCCTGACAGTCCCTCCCATCCCACTACTCCTGAACATTCATGTTTTAGAGACGGGGAGAAGGGAAAGGGTGAAGCCCTGGCACAGTCAAGGCACCAGGAGCAGGCTGAGAATGCCAGTTTGTGCTGTGAAGAAAAGATACACTGTGGAGGGAGGTGCCCTCAGCTGGGAAGGGATCTGAGAGTAGTTCGGGAGGAACATCTGGAAGAAGATGGGGAGATCATGGGCTCTATCATCCAAAGCCTTTAAGAAAACAGGCCCACAAAAGAAAGTATTAAAATTTATAGTAAATACTGGAACAAAAAGAACTTGTGTAGTAAATGTTAAAAAAAAATGTGATGTGTGTAGTAACACTGTAGAAATGGCAGGAGAAAGGGAAAAGGAATTTGAAGTTGCTGTCATTAATTAAAGGTGTAATAATTAAAAGTAAAACCAAAGTATGGAGGAGAAATATCTTACAATTACTCAAATAAGTAATAACATATTGAGAAAAAAATTTTCACACCATTAGAATAGGTTATACCAGAAGGAGGGAAATAAAAGAACAAGCCCTCCTAACAGGAAAAGATACATCTCAATAGTTCATCCAAATGTTTAAAAAGAAAAAGAACGTCAGGATATGTCTTAATTAATGAAAAAAATATGCAGACTATAAAAAAGGAAAAAGGAATATTACAATCAAATTGGTTAACACAATTTTACAAATTGAATTTTAATGTTCCAAAAAGAGCATTAAAACATTTAGGAAAAAAAAAAAAAACACCAAAAAACATGGCTCTGCCACCGCCACGCCGCAACGACGAGTCAGCGCAGCGCGGCGGAAGTGACGCACTGAGCCACGCCCAGCGACGCGCTGTGCCCCTGGGAAATGGAGTCCAGAGCCGCGCACACGCGGAACTAAAATAAACTAGATTTACAGCAGAGTTTCGCAACATTACACTGCAGCATTCATTTTATTATTTGCGAAAAGCCAATAATATAATATATTCTTATAACAACGATGGAATCGTATAAAATAGAAGCAAGCCCCCCAAAATACACTGTGTAGTTCAGAACAGCGAACAGAAGGTGGCAATCTTACTCCATGGAAAACATAAATGACAAAAATCCAAAAAATCCTAAGTGACGGAACTCACCGTGTGCAAAATGCGGAGGGATTTCGGGAGGGGTTTGGGCAGTCTCGTGACTATCAGGATGTCTGTAAAGCCGAGGGAGCGGTGCCCGATGGAACGTGTCCATGGAGGGACACCCCCAGCACTTGCCTGGGATTGGAATTGATGCCTTAAATTTTCGTTTTCCTATTTTCCAGATTCTGCACTGCCTTAGTGTGTGACTCTGAACTCCATGTAAAGTGTTAGGAGGTTCTCCTCACAGTTCAGTCAGACAAAACAATCCTTTTCCAGCCCCAGGACCAGGGACACTGCTGCAGCTTCAGCCTCAAAATGTATAATTTATACAAAAAGTGCAAACAGCAGTGAATTGATGAGAGAAATATGGGAGGGTGAGATTGCATAACCTGGAACTGGAATTGGACAATTAACCCTATGGAAATGGACCAAAAGTTATAAAACGGTGAAAACTCAAGACTTGGAGTCCAGCTTGGGTGAAGCCTCTTGTACTCCCCAAGGTGTATCCGTGTAATACTCTTACTAAATTCTATTTTATTCCTTTAACTCTGTCTAGTGTCTGTTCCAGGTCAGCCTCTTTGGGTATCAGAACGAAGGGGTACTTTAACAGTTAAATGAATTTATTTGGATCAGGAAGAGGAGCCCTTGGTGGGGTTTGGGGGGTCCCTTGCTGAGGTTTTAATGAGAGGAGTTGAGATCCCCAGCCCCTGCTGGGAATTTGGGGTGTTGAGGTGCTGAGGGTCCCTTGCTGAGGGCGTGGTGAGGTTTGGGGTGTCCTGAGGTGGGGAGGGTCCCTTGGTGAGAGTGTGATTGGGGGGAGATGGGCCCATGGCCCTTGTTGGAAATTTGGGGGGAGATCCTGGATCTGGTGTTCTCCAGCTGCTGCTTTTAGACACCCAAAATTGTAACATTGATGCAGGAAAAACACCTTCCATGGGAATATTCCTGATATTCCTGCTGTGTGGAAACTCACCTTCCCCCTCAAAACCAAAATTAGTGAAACTTTGTGGATCTTTTTGGACTATAGTGCCTCAAATCCCTGTGTGGATGTTGGTTTTCTGGGATCCCTCCACATCTCCCCACCACTGCACTTCACTCCGGGTTGGTTAAGTCCAATTACTGATTAATTCCAGGGATTTCTGAGCTGCAGGAAACTTTTACTACCAGCTCTGGAAGCACAAGGGGTGTGAGGAGCTGTCAGGACTTGCCTGTGGCCATTGCATCTTGAAGAACTCCCTGGCTGGGATTTGGCTCTGTCCCAGCTGACCCAAATTCCCATTCTTGATTTTCCATATGGAGAAGCTCTGGGAGGGGGGAATTCTGCACCTGGATGAGGACAATTGGAGGAGCAGAATTCCCAGGCTGAGAGGGGAGGATTTGTGGGCATTGGGAGGAATTTTCCCCCATTTGTTGATGTTTTAAAATGCTGGGAATGGCCAAAACATCCCCTTGGGACTGGCCCCGAGGCCCCAGGAATCCTTGGCACCGATTCTCTGAGGAGAGGGGATTTGAGGGAGCCCAAAGGGCATCACTGGGCTTTGGCAGAGCTGTTGTGGAGACAGAGGGAATTCAACTGCCATGGCCTGATCCTGGCTGCCCTGGAAAAGGGGGAGGCTCTGGAACCCCCCAGGGCCTTTGTGACATCGTGGTGTGGGGACCACGGCACAGGAGGGGTTTGGGAATGGTGACACGAGAATCCAGAGCCTCCTGAAGGCTGCTGTGGCCATCAGAGCAATGAAGATCCAGGGCCCTGCCAGGTTCCTCTGGTGGAGGAATTGAGCTGGGGGAATTGTCTGGGGTTTGTTCCTTGCTGGGGCTTTCCCTGGAAATAGTTCCTTTTGTGACCCTTTGGATTCTGACCCTCGTTGCTGCTGGTTGTTTTCTCTCGTTACAGTTTGCAGGAAATTGTTCTTGTCTCTGCCCTTTGGGACCTTTGCTTTTTGTGCCTCCACTGGCAGGGGGAGGGGCACCAGCCCCTGTTTTTTTGTGGCAGCCCAAAATTGGAGAATCCCCTTCCTAAAGCTCAACAGTGCTGAACAAAGAAACACCATCTCTGCCAGCTGAGCCAAAAAGCTGCATTTCGGTGCCAATAAGAGGAAACGAGTCCTGTGTTCCCCAAAGCTGGGAGGAGAGGTGGGGAGCCATGAGTGTACTGGGAGCACTGGGAGGGGGAAAGGGGAGCATTGGGTGCCCTATGCAGCCCCCTGACTCATGGTCATCACCCTGGGCAGGATGGGCAACCACGGGAGCCATGGCATGGGGATTCCCAGTGTCCCCAGTGTCACAGCATGCTCTCATAGGTGTCACTGGTGTCCTTTAGTTGCCCGTGTGGTCACCCACACTCTGTGTGGGTCACCCACCCCGGCGGTGCCAGCAGTGACAGCCCCCGATGACAGCCAGGAGCAGGAGCAGGTACAGGAGGGTCCTGCCAACATTCACAGCCACTGCTGGGGACAGAGGGAGACACAACGGGGTCACCCTGAACCCCGGGAGTCCTGAACACTCTGGTGATTCCGTGTGACGTCACCTGTGACTCCAGTGGTTCCCTGTGGTGTCACCTCCAGGGCCAGCTCTGGGCTGAGTGCCCGGAACACGCGGTGCTCATCCTGTCCCAGCTGGTTGGTGGCCACACACTGGTAGGTGCCTGGATGTCCCACATCGACGGCCCCAAGCTCCAGGAGGGGACCCCGGGCCAACTCGTGCCCATTGTGCAGCCAGGTGAAGGTGACAGGTGCTGAGCCCACCTGCACCGAGCAGCGCAGGGTCACGGGGTCACCTGGGCACACCTGGAGTGCCAGGGGACCGGGGGTGATGGTGGCATTGGCCACAGGCACTGCGGGGACACAGACAGGGCTGAGGTCATTGGAAGGTGCTGGCATCCACTAGGGAGAAGGGGCTGGAGTGGGGGATAAGGTTGGGATGGGTGGGAAGGGGATGCTGTGGGTGGAGTCACTCGTAGCCCGAGGGTCCCTCTCACCCCAGATGGTGACATTCAGGGGGACACTGTCAGCCACGGTGTCAACAGGCATAAAAGCCCCTATTTTGGTGCCACAGCTCCAAGCGAGGGGTGGTGCCCAGTCTTGTCCCCGAGCCCCCCTGGTGCTAGGAGAAGGACAGAAGGGGACTTATCCCCACGGCCACCGTTCAACTCAGCACCAGGTGATCCCCTAGTGCTACCTGTCCCCGGGGGGGCTGCAGCGACAGGGACACACGCCCGAGAGCGAGACCCCTGCAGAGAGACACAGGCGGGACTGGGGACATGGGAGTAGGGGACACCAGGGAGCAGTGAGGGAATCAGAGAGGGGGAGGATCAGAGAGGACTGGGGGGATCCCGTTAGGAAGAAACGTGGGACGCTTGGAATGGAGTGGAAGTGACCCCAGGAACAGATGGCATATTCAGAGAGGGTACACCAGGAAAGGGTTGAAGGGAAGATTTTGGGTGCCCTGACAGGGATGGTGACCTATTGACAATGCAGGGACCTCAGATTAGCACAGTTGCACTCAGGAAGGGACTGAGGGGACCTGGTAAGGGATGCAGACACGAGGAGAGGCGATGCAGGGACCCAGGAAGAGAGCTGGGAAGGCAGGGCGGCACACAGAGGGTTGAGCAGGGATGGGAGAGCTGGGGTGCTGTGGCGGCTCCCCGTGCCCATCCCCACACTCACTGTGCACCGTGACGCCGAGCCGGGCGCTGCTCTTCCGCACGGCCCCCCCCTCGGAGCGCACCTCGCAGCTGTAATTCCCCGAGTGGGAGACCCCCACGGCGGGCACCAGGAGCTGTGGGGACCCCTGCGGGCCCCCCACCAACTGCCCATCCCGGTAGAAGCGGTACAGGAGGGGGGCTGGGGGCCGCAGGGGGCTGGGGGTGCTGAGGCAGCTGAGATTGAGGGGGGACCCCTTGGGGAGCCCGGGGGGACCCTCCAGCACTGGCACAGCGAAGAGCTCTGGGAAAAAAATGGGGGTTAGGACTGTGACTCTGAGTCCACTGAGAAGTGGATTTTGGGGTGTCAGGAAATTGGGGTTCCAGCCGTGGGGGTGCTCACCGTGCACTGTCACTGTCATTGGTGCTGTGACATTCCTGAGGCCACCCGCCCCTGCAGTGGTAGCGGCCACTGTTGTGCAGCTCCAGGGGGGGCAGGGAGAGCTTGGTGGCCCCTGAGGGACCCCACGAATTCCTTCTCGTCCTTATAAAATCGTACTCTGGTGACAGGGCTGTCCTGCCAGCCATGGCATGGCAGTGCTCTCGTGTCCCCCTCCAGCAGTGCCCATGCTGGCACCTGCAGCACCAGCAGCTCTGTGGGACAGGAGGGTCCCATCACACTGAGGAGCCCGAGACAGCTCCAAAGTGGGTGCCCATGGCACCAGGGACATCTGGCAGGAGTGTCCACTGTGCAGGAGCAGCCCTGTGACACAGC